>NW_010401079.1:0-2118 GCF_000710305.1 Buceros rhinoceros silvestris
CGGCCATATCACAACGGTGCCCGGGGAAGCCTGTGATGTTAATTGCAGTCCGCGGGATTAAACGCGGCTATTTTATGTAAATCTGCCCCCAAATGTTTGCACCTCTATCAAAGCCGCCGGGGCCGGGGCTCCGGCAGCCGCGGAGGAAATGGCCCATCTCGGCAACAGCCTCATAACCTGCGTGCGGCACCCTCCCGCCTCCCCGCAGCAGTCATTAGCGGGGCCACCGACGCCCGCCGCAGCAGGGCCCTGGGTCCGCTTTTAGGCAGCCAGTCCTGGACAGCAGACACCGCCGCTGCGGACTCGTATTTAGAAACTGCTTCTCCGCAGCTCCCCGCAGGCTGCCCGCAGAGCACCACCACCCCACTCCGCCCCCCTTCCCACGGCACTTCTGCCGAAATGAAGGCTACAGTTAGCAGCTTTGCCAGAAAATTTAACCATAGAGCAGCTGACCAGAAAGCTGGCACAGGAGGGGCTCTCCCCGCCATCGTCTCGCCGCCTTGACGCGAGCACAAGAGCCCACCCGTGAGGCAGGGCGCAGTTTGCCTCCCTCCCATCTCCCGTACAAGCAGTGCCTTGCAGCCAAGGTGCTCGATCACAGCGGTTACGAGCCACCTCTCCGACTAAAAACATACTTGTCAAAAGGAGACCGACAGCTGAAGGCTCCGTTTCTTGTAACAAGGAGAAACGGCCGTGGGTTTCTGCGGGCCAGGGTGGAGCCCGAGCTCCTCTGGTGGAACTTTGCGACGGGGTGAACTGCTCAGAGTTGTTTGGTGCAAAAGATGGGGCGAGGGAGCTCCTCTGTTTGGAAACGCTCCCGCCCGCCACTGTTTAATAGTCTGCATTCTCCGGGGCTGCGGCGGTCTGTGGTGTGAGGGAAACAGTTTATTACCTTTCCGTGAGAATCCCTGGATAGAGGGCGAGGGGGAGAGAGGTGACAATGAGCAGGAAATAGTTCAATGGGGTCTCTTTAAACAATAACAAGTTCTTTAAACGGGAGCAAAGGAGAAGGAAAAGGAGCGGCGCGGTGTAAAAATAGGGGTTTCTTTCAAAATAGGCATCTCCTCCCTGTCTCCAAACACCGTGCATCATCGCTGCCGGGATTTTTAAGACTTTAGGAGAAAGTGCCCGGGATACATGGGCAAGCTGTCTGGGAGCTGGAGGAGCTGGAATTCAGGGCTCCAAGGGAAGCCACGCTAAAGGCACCCTTTAGCAGGATGTAGTCCGGGCACCAGCTCTTCCTGCGGGCAGGCACAACCCGCCTGCATCTCTGCCTGCACTCCTACCTGCACCTCTGCCGGCACCCCTGCCTGCACTTCTGCCTGCACCTCTGCCTTTCCACGCTCCGCACACCGCGGAGCAGCAGCCCAAGAGTGTCTGCCTTCATCCAACTTTAAATAAACCCAACGCTTCTACTATTATTACAAATTTCTTCTTGGTTTATCAGCTGCGACTTACGGCTGTATTTTCGTTATACAGCACCACAGGGCTCATATATCATTAACTTACTAAACATTTTTCCCCCCTCAACCCGACGTGCTAAATTCCGCACGCCAACTCTCTTCAACCCCTGTCCAGAAACACGCGAAAAATTGTTATCCCTTCAGATTTATTCCCCCCTTAAAGTCTCTTTCTGCCTGGGAATCTACCGCCCGCTTTTTGTTCTCTTCAGAAAGGAAAGCAACATTTGCAAAGAAATTACGGGTGAAGCTTACTAAGTTGATAATTAGTAGCTGCTATAGATGGTTTGAGATGCTCTTTTCACTACCAGGTATTTCTTTCACTGCGTATTCTTCAAAAGAAACAAAACCAAACCGAAAACCCAAAGAACCCACGTCGTAGCAAAAACCAGGAGCATTCAAACCCCCACAAACGCTGTCCCTCGGTCGGGCTGGCAGCATCATCGTGCTTCGGGTTTGTACTTTGAAGGAGACATTTCAAACACCTTAATCCTGAGAAACCCGAGCACCCAGGGAAGGACCTGCACGGAGAGTCACCCACTCCGTGCAGCTGAAAGGGAGCGAAGGGACTTTTTCCCCCTTGCAGAAGTCACGTCTCTTTTAGGGTACTGTCCGCGGGGAGGGGAAGGGGACGGGGAAGGGGGTGTCGGGGGTGGGG
>NW_010401080.1:0-204 GCF_000710305.1 Buceros rhinoceros silvestris
TCAGCCCCTCTCGCATCCGTCGGCTTCTCTTCCCATCCCAAAGCTCCTCCCGTACATTCCAGCCACCTTTTGGAGCGCCCGTGAACACGGCGGCGGTGACAGCAGCCTCCAAAGCCCTCCCCGGCGTTCTGCGGGTTGCCGTCACAGCCAGGTGTTCTGGATCTACTCCGCACTTAACCCAGCGACGTCACGGCCCCAAGGGGC
>NW_010401081.1:0-733 GCF_000710305.1 Buceros rhinoceros silvestris
GGCAGCTGGAGCCATGCCCCGGCATGTGCCCAGCCTGGCACCGTGCTGCCCTCAAAGCTGTGTGGGAGCCCCTGCCTGAAGCGTGGTAGGACACGGCCCAGGGAAGCCCCCGGTGAGGGGTTCTAAGGAGCCATGTCCTGGCGTCCACATGCCAGCGGGGTGGTCCTCAGCCAGGCCATCTGGGGGGGCTCTGCTCAGCAGCCTGGTGACCCCCCCCTCGCTGAACATTCCCTTTCCCGGGACACCCCTCCAGAGCTGGAGCCGGAGCTGGGGCTGCTCCAGCCCCTGGTGTGCATGGACCCCCCTGAAAGTCCTGCTGCGCTGGGGAGGGGGGGTGAGCCCCAGCCCCAGCCCTCGCCAGGCCCTGCAGCACCCTTGTTGCCAGCAGCACAGCTGCTCCTGCTGCATGCGGGGAGCAGAGCTCTGCCCACCTCCCCGAGCAGTTATATAAAAGGATTAAAATTTAATATGAACTTCAAAAGGGGAACAACCTGGTGGTCCAGGAGAGCTGGGCCAGGACCAGCGGTGGAGCAGAGGCACCCTTAGCCGTGTCCCGGCTCTGCTGAGATGTGGCACCACAGCACACAGAGAGCAGCTCCATCCAGCCCAGCCCGTGGACACGGCTGTGTGGAGCCAGAGCAAAGCGCCTGGGCACCGCAGGCACCCTGGCGTTAACTGTGCTGTGATCTCCTGGAGACACCATGGAACACCATCACCCTGGCCCAGGGCAGCC
>NW_010401081.1:853-1270 GCF_000710305.1 Buceros rhinoceros silvestris
CAAAGCGTCTGGGCAGCGGAAGCACCCTTGCGTTAACTGTGCTGTGATCTCCTGGAGCCACCATGGCACACCATTCCCCTGGCACAGGGAGACCCTGCCCTTGCCCCGTACCTTCGCCTCCTGAGTGAGTGGGTTAATAACCCACCCCTGACAGGCACAGCATTGCCATCCCTCTGCCACCCTGCCCGTGCTGTGCCAGCTGTCCCCCGGGCAGCCCATCTCCTCCTGCCCGACGCCTCAGCTTCCCTCCCAGGCACCCATGGGTGGGAGAGGGGCAGCTAATGCATCCACCCCTGTCCCCCCGTGCTCCCCAGAGCCCGCGGGCTGCCAGCACCCATCACTCTGCCCGCGCGCAGCGCAAGGACAGGGCTGCGGGGGCGGCAGGAACCAGCCAGGGCTGGGAAAACACCATCTTCC
>NW_010401082.1:0-305 GCF_000710305.1 Buceros rhinoceros silvestris
GGACGCAGGCGAGGGGAACAGCGCGGTGACAAGCTGTCTGCAGACCTCAGCTGCTCTCTGTGACTCCAGGCATGTATATTTACAGCGGGAGAACAAAGAGCCCATAATCTATACAAAGCAGACAACAATGAGCGTGAATAAAGAGGCTGCGGGAGAAGGGAAGGCAATTTATTCTAATTCTGCTAATTTCAGTTCCAGCACAATTAAAAAGGCTCTGATAATATTCAGAAACAATCGCCAGCTAACAAATCGTTTCTCTCGCTGTAAATGAAACATTGTCAGGCTAATTTCTTCCTTCACGCCTT
>NW_010401082.1:442-1968 GCF_000710305.1 Buceros rhinoceros silvestris
CTCTTGGGCTTCTGATAAAGTTAACCCGACTGTCGCCTGCTCCGTGGCTTCATACCTCCAGCCTGGCCGGGGAGGGATGGATGGCGCTGGCAAAGGGTGGATGGAGCCGGGGAAGAGTGGATGGAGCCAAAGAAGGGATGGATGAGACCAAGGAGGGATGGATGGGGCGGGCAAAGGATGGATGGAGCCGGGGAAGGGTGGATGGAGTCAGGGAAGGGATGGACAGAGCTGGGGAAGGGATAGATGAGACCAAGGAGGGATGGACGGGGCTGACAAGGGTGGATGGAGCCGGGAAAGGGATGGACGGAGCTGGGGAAGGGATTGATGAGACCAAGGAGGGATGGATGGGGTTGGCAATGGATGGATGGAGCTGGAGAAGAGTGGACAGGGCTGGGATCACCTGTGGCACTCACCCAGGGGTGTCCAGACCACCCACATCCTACCCCAAAAAAACCAAACCCCGGCCAGGAGGGAGATGAGGATGCCCCACATAAACGCAATGGAATAAAAGCTGAGGTTTGGGTATCGCAGCACCACCGAGTGCCCAAGAGATGATGGGTGGCCGGCACCATCCCAGCACCATGTCACCACAGCCCCTGGATCCATCCCATCCATCCCCAGGGGCTGCTCCAGCCGCAGCGCTCCCAGCTGCGCGGGTTAAATGAACTACTGGATAGCTTAAAAAAAAAAATTAAATAAAAAAAAGGAGAAAAAAAAAAGGGCAGCAAGTGAGGGAGAGGGAGCGCAGCGCAGGGAGCGGAGCGTCACTTCTCCGGGATTGCTGGAAGCCCTGCGCAGTTATCACCGCACACAGCCTCCCTCGGCTTGCCTGATCTGTCTATTCTTCATTAAGCAAATACGCTGAAATGGAAATGAAAACATAATAGCTATTTGATTTTCGGCGAGATATTTTGCATATTGGTTCAGTGCTGATAGTGGAATTTCATCAACTCCCTTTTTTCATGCTTTAAAACTGAATTACTGAGGCTGGCTTTACCGAGAGGGGAAGAGCCAAAAAACGCTCCCTTCCAAGATACTCCGCTTCGACGATTAACTCTTCTCCCTCCTTTTTTTTTCTTTTTGATAACAACTAAGAATTTCTTTTTTTAAAAAAAAAAAAAATTACAGTGACTGTAAAAAACTTGCAGAACGCGGCGACGATGTGCCCGGGTCGGCCACGCGGGTGCCAGGGCCGGCATTCCCGGGGCTTTTCCAGCGGGAGGAAAGCCCACCACGTTCCCCAGGTAACGACTGGATCGGTTCACTCAAACGAAGGTGGAACAATAAACCTTTTTCTTGATTCTTTGCGCTCAGCTGACAAATTAAAAGGAAAAGAAATAATAGAGAACATCCAAAAAGGAGGGGGGACGTCTGCGGGCTGCCAAGAGCGAGACCCTGGACACTCCGAAAGCTGCACGCAGACAAGAAAAAAGTGATAAGAGCCCTCGATAATGGAGAGAAAATAGCAACAGCCCCAGACTTTCCCACCAGCTCTGGAGCAGGGAGGAGGAGGAGAAGGAGGAGGA
>NW_010401082.1:2085-2786 GCF_000710305.1 Buceros rhinoceros silvestris
GGAGGAGGAAGAGGAGGAGTCCCCGTAGTGGAAAGGGGGTTCTGGACCAAAAGCATGTGTAGGCTGGATGTTCTCTGTTCCACCCTCCCAGCTCCTACTTATCCCCGCGCCGGCCCTGAAGCCACCTTCCAATTAAAAATAAACCAAAATAATACTAATAATCAACTAATAACCCCCAGAGCAGCTGGGTGAGGGTCCCCACTGGGTTTCGGGGCGCGTGAGACATCACCGTGATGGTCACCTGTCACCTCACAATGAAGACGTGGGGGATCCAGCCCAGCTCCTCAGGGCAGCGCCGCTGCTCCCAAACCTCCTTATTTTCCCCCAGATTTTGCAGCAGGAGCGGGCACAGGGGCTGGTATTACCCTCGGAAGGGTCACAGCCGCTCCTCATCCTTCCGCACAGCAGCTGTCAAACCACCCCCGGTGATTCAACAGGGTCTGGCACACCCTGGGGATTCCCCAGGGTCTCATAGCAGGGTTGTGCCACGCACAATCCTGACAGCAACCTGGGTTGCAAATCCCCAAACCACCGGTATCTGATGGGACACCAGCCCGCCTCTTCTCGCCCAATTTTTCCCCAGTACGTATTAATGTTTACTTTTACCGACGACCTCGCGTGCCCCACAGCTTGGTTCCCCGGGGATGGGGGATGCCAAGCACTGCGGCCGGGGGCAAACGAGGTTTCGGTGGCTGGGAAAT
>NW_010401083.1:0-1705 GCF_000710305.1 Buceros rhinoceros silvestris
GCGTTTGAGGGTTAGGTGGGAACGTTCAATGGCCTGTGGAGTTATACAGGACGCCAAAAGGATGAGAAATGGCCCATGCCTTACAGAAAGAATGGACTGATTGTGAGCGATAAGCAGGGCCGTTATCTGTTTTAAGGGACAGTGGTTCGCCCCATAGATCTTCTGTAGCTTCCAGGGAGCTGGTATGCATAGCCAGTGGCTGCCTACAACTGTGGGGGGGTGAAGCATCCTCACCTCGCACCCAGAGTTCTGCATCTTTGAATTGCTCTTCAGCCAGTTGTGTGTGTCCTTTTCTATACAAATATCTGCAAAATCTCTGAAAACCTTTGTATACCTCTTTTTAAACAGGTGATTAAATGTAGGTTTTATGCAGCTTATATTACAGAGCACTTTCTAACAGTAAAGGAGTGCCTTGGGACAGTGCTTAGTACCCATCACTGCTGGCTTTTAAGAGCAAGTTAGCTAGAATGGATGAAAGAAAGCTGATGCTGCTCAGAGGCAGGGAATGAGTGACCTCCTGGACCCCTGCCAGACCTGTTTTCTGTGATTTAGCTGCTGCTGGTAATCAGTGTGAATATTAATGGCTATTTGCATGACAGTGATCTACCTGGTCATGAAAGGGACAGGCAGGGGGAAAAAGAGAGGAAAGAAAAGTTGTGGTTAAATTGCCATGGAGTCTTTCTTTGTCCTCCTCTGCCAGTGTGGGTATAGCTGGTTATGCCAAGAAGAGTCCTGCCGGGTATGTCTTTGGCAGATGGGAATGTGAACACGGGAAGGGATAACCTCCAGACCAAAGGGAGGACTCAAACGTTAGGTAGACCTGGTCGTCTTCTTGAGAGGTTTCCCTAACCCCATTGAATGACAGGGTAGCCCACACTACCCTCCTCCCAATGCAGCAAATGTAGCTTGGTGTCCTACTTGCAGTGCTCAGGAAGTGCAGCTCTGAGGGGTCCATGACCTGCAAACCTAGATATTTCCAGGGTGATGTTTTTTGAATTTTTTCGGGGGCGATTTTTAGACTCCAGGATTCTAATTGTGGTAATAATTCTTGAATTGTTTGATCAGGATTTAAATTTTTCGCACATATCACTATATCAGCCATATAGTGGTAGACGGTATGATGGGGGTGAATATGTCTGTATGGTTTAGGAGCTTGATCCACATACCATTGCCAGATAGTAGGGGAGTTTTTTATTCTCTGCGGTAACACCGTCCAGTGATATCTTTTGGAGGGTGCTGCGCGAGTAACAGTAGGTATTGAGAATGCAAACTTTTCCAATCATCGGGGTGTAGTGGGATGCTGAAAAAACAATCTTTCAGATCAATAACGAGAAGAGACCCATTTTGGGGAAGCATGGTAGGCATCGGGAAGCCTGATTGTAATGCTCCCATGCTTTGCATGACATCGTTTATTGCTCGGAGGTCATTCAGTAACCTCCATTTTCCTGATTTCTTTTGTATGGTAAAGATTGGCGTGTTCCACAGGTTATGTGAAGGCTTAACATGGCCTAACTTTAGCTGTTCCATGACCAATTTTTCTATAATTGTGACCTTTTCTGATGGTAATGGTTACTGGTCTACCCATATCGGTTCGTCAGGTAACCAGGTCAATGTTAGGGTGGGTCGCGTGGGTCGCTTTAGACCAATGGCCGCTAGTAAAAAAATTGCATTCTCACACCGCACTGACTAAGACAATCTCTGCCCA
>NW_010401083.1:2249-2464 GCF_000710305.1 Buceros rhinoceros silvestris
TCCCTTTTTTTTTTTTTTTTTTTTTTTTTTTTTTTTGTGATAGATGGAGAGGGCAGCCCTGGCCGCAGGGCCACCATGTCGTCGAGAACAGCATTAATTCATCACAAATCATGCAACAAACATCATTTTCCAGTAAAGATCCAAAGAATCCTCAGGTGACTGAAATGACAGACATGAACATAAGACAACAGGCTTATTTCATCTACAAATAGACT
>NW_010401084.1:0-399 GCF_000710305.1 Buceros rhinoceros silvestris
GCCCTGCTGGCAGCTTCCTCAGCTTCTGCTTCTCCTCTGCAAAAACAGCGCGGTCCATCACCGCTCGGGTTTGCCTTTCGGGCGGCGACGGGAACGGAGACTGAACTGACACGTGCCAACCCGCTCACTTTGTCGGAGAAACTCCTCGTACGAAGGGCCAATTTGTTGTTTGCCTCCATCCTCCTCCTCTTCCTCTGTCAGCCACGGAGGTTTTGCCCCTAGAAGTGACAGGGTAAGTGTATTTGGCCACTGAAGTGACCCTAAACTCGAGACAGGGCAAAGCGTGCCCTGTGCCCACAGTTTGTGCTGCCAAGTCAGCAGCAAAGGAGGAGTGAACTTCAGGCTTTGTCCCAGAACGTGGCTGTCCTGCCTCTCTGAGGCCGTGGCAGGGAAACGCCA
>NW_010401084.1:579-1220 GCF_000710305.1 Buceros rhinoceros silvestris
AGACACGTTTTCTCCTCCCCTGGCACCTCGAGTACTGGCAGAACAAACAGCGAGTCCCTCCTGGTCACGCTCCAACCGCCTGGGAACCCTCCAGCTCCCCCTGCCACACCGGTGAGCCAGGGGCTCTTGGGAGGATGGCAGCACCGGGAGGCGCGAGGCGGGCGCGATTACCTGTGTGAACGTTTCCCTTCCCTTCTGATTCCTGTAACAGACAGAGAACACGCCAGTGAGAGGCGGCTGCTGTCAGGAGCATCTCACCAGCAGGGTGGTGCGCACGTGTGTGGTTCCCTCCCAGGTCGGGCTCTGTTAAAGGCAGGGAGACTCTCCTCTGCTTTCCTCAGGGAGTGTTTGTTTTTCGGGGTATATTACGGACCAGCTGCCCAACGGAACTTGGGTTAGCACGGGGCGACGGGATCCTGTCTGAATCCTCACGGCTGCGACGGACGCTGCAGCCCCGCGTGCTTTGTACCAGCACGACACGTCACCTGTGGTGACGCTGGAGTCGCGCTCTTCAGCCACTGGTCGTCAAAGCTGGGCCCGATCCCATCCAGTTCAGGTCGGGTCCTGACTGCATCTCGCTGGGGCCGGGCTGCTCCGCATCGCGAGGGGAGTCCCTGCAACACCGGGGCCGCCCCAGAGGG
>NW_010401085.1:0-8598 GCF_000710305.1 Buceros rhinoceros silvestris
AAACCAGGAAGTTTAGCCCAAACCCGGACACCATGGAGCCTGGTAGTTTGACAGAAGGCAAGGCAGCCATGGCTTACCTTTAGGCCTGGGGATGACTCTGAATAGTGAGCAAACGAAGATTAGGAAAGGCACTAAGTATCTGTCTTTAGACGTTGCTGTGCTTGCAGTGGTTTTGATGTGCTGTCATGTAGGGTGCCTGCTTTGGAGAGCAGAGTGAAGAGAGAAGATGGATATCTTCACCACTTGGCTCATGATTCCTTGTATATAGGCTTTTGGTCTCCAGGGAAAGTTGCTCCTCAAGTCTCCTTTTCCCTCTGATATGCTATGAAAACAAACATTAAAGCCACCAAGATCAAACAGAACTCTTACTGTCTTGGCACTGTTGTGAGAAGAAATTGAGTAATGAAAGGTTTCAAGAAAATAAGAAGTCTTTCCTCACCAGATCTGTTCAAAGTCTTGCTATTTTAAAAAAAAAAAATCTAGAAAAGTCATTGGTCAACAGCTACCAAACTATGGAACAGGACTACTGGAAAAGTATTGCAAGCCAGTTTCAAACTTATATTTTGTACTTGGGTAACAATGAGCAAGATGTCTTTTCAAAGAGGTAGAAAGAACAGGTGTGCCATCTCTTCAGAATGGCAAAATAAAACCAGTTTGTAGTGATTGGGTGAAGACTTTGATGGTCTCTAATTTGAATGTTTTGAATAATTAAGGTTTAGAAGTACAGCCAGACAATTGAATTGATTATTCTGGAGTTGGGATATGTACAGTGATTATCCAAATGTGCTGATATCACCAGTATAGCTATGAGCCAAGCTTTTATCGATTTTTAGTATCAGCGTGGAATTAGCCGCTTCTATTCTCCACAAAATCAAGGAGATTTTCCTGTAAATTATGCAGACAAATCCTTTCTCTCACCTTGCTCTAAAAGCCTGTGCAGAGTCCTGTTCCTATGCTCTTCAGGACCACAAGGTATCGCTCAAGACAAGGTTGGAAATGAAACATGCAAAATTAACAGGTGACAGAAAAAATACGCTTTTTTAAATCCTTGTCCATGACAAAACAGCTGTTCTTACTGAAGCTCACTGACTAATTCATGAAATTTACTGAAAAATTATGTTCTCAGTATGTTACATGATCCAATTAGCTCAGTCACTCTCATTTCTTGAGAACATGATAGTCTGACTAATTCCTTTGTTTTTCTTGAGATTTTTACAAGTAATTTAAATCTTGTAAAGATTAATGTCTCAAATGTCATTTTGTTCTTTGCTCCGATCTGATAACTATTCATTTTGCAGCAGGAGCAAATTAGTGAATTTCAATTAACACAGTAATCTGTCTTCTTGGATACAAATTTACCTTTGAGCAGATTCGTTTGAAGCTGAAAGGTTTTAACAGTAGTAAATATTACTGCTGAAGGAAACTAAATTCAGTCACACCATATCTCTGCCTACAGTAGTCCATTATACAAGTTAGAAGAGGTGGCTGATTGAACCCTTCCATTAATGCTGAAATATTCCAGTGTATACCCCTCTGGATTTTGAGGCTGAATAGGTCTTGCCAATCTGACATGCTCTTGGATGCTCTTAACGGTTTTTCATCATGTAAATCATTCAAATGTTATTCACTGTGTTGAAATAATTTTGGCCTAGGAATTAAGAGGCTTTGAAGATTTAATGAACTAAGAATGAAAAAATATTTTTGTGGTGTTTTAAATACACATTTTTTGTGTATAAGTTCTGGCATTTGCCCCTTTATACATATTTATAAAGTATTGTCTTTATACACACACGTCCACAATTAAAGAGACCTGAATAATTTCTGAAAACCCGCAGTTATTTTTTTCTATCACTTTATATGGATGCAAACCTAAATAGAAAAAGAAGCAGATGTTGCCTAGGTAACTGCAATATTCACAGATCTGATTCTAAATGATACTTGACCATAACTGTTGCTACATATTTATTTATACTTCTATTTGCCCCTTAAAATTAAGGGTTTGTTTTGTTTTTTTCACATTAAAGTTAGCCTGATCTCTCATCTCATCTTCACCCAGATACAAGTATGTGTATGCACCTAACTTTGCATCACAAGAGTGCTAATACGACTTACAGGCTAAAGAAAGGTGTCTTCAAATGTGCTGGTGAAGTGGAAGTAGACACATCATTTTAGCTTTTGTTTATCACATACTAATGTATGCATTTAATATACATATGGTTTTGCTAGGGGTTGTTAGTGAGACAATTATGCAGGTGTTTTTTTAAAAAATATACTTACTAAAGACATCATGAATCTAAGTTTAGGAAGTGGAATTATATTGATTGCATTTCTTCTTGGGATGAAGTTGCTCAGATCCATATCAGTAAAGCCTTTTTTGACGCTTTTTGTCTACAAATCAATACTGTGTAAGAGCACACATTTTTCATTTCAAATGAATGAAGAAGGCTGAGTGGCTGTTAATAGCCAGGCAGCAAAGATCTGAAATGGAGCAAGTCTGGAACTTTCCAAATGAGGAAAATCACTTAATTTGCAGTCACTGGGGCATAGAAGATAATCCTTTTCCCTGCTTGAGTCTTGCCAGTATTTCCTGGTCCTTTGCCTCATCACAAAAGATGGCATTAGCCTGTTGAAGAACTTGTAGAAGTACAAGGCAAGGGAATAGTCAGTGCTCCCAGGGAGGGCTTGGTGCTCCAGTCTGGTGTGCAGGTGTACCAGCCTGCTTGGTCTAGGGCGAGGAGGGGGAAAGCTCTGCCTGTGCTGCTCCTGAGGTTCTGTGTGAGCCATTTCTGCTGAACTTGAATCGGCAAAAAAATCTCGCACTGAAAGTGAGCAAGCAAACGTGCTTGGGGGAGAGTTTCACTGAGATGCAAGTAAGTAACTGCTACGATGCTTTATAGCATTGTAGCTGCTCCAATGCAAAGAGCAGGACAAGCTGCTAGTGTAGAGTGTGTGTGTATGTATTCCACACCAATCAAGAGCTCAAGGGTGGGTTTTTTATTTGCATATATAAGCTGTTATATTTGTGCTTGAAATGCTGGTAATATATGTTTTATAATGCATATTCCCTCAATATTGCTGATTGGTGTGCACTAATTTTTTTTCTGTGTGGTTCCTTTGATTATATCCTGTAAACAGAATGCTTATTTAGAACCACTTGGTTCTGCTTGGTCTAAAGAGCTTCCAATCACCTGTATTATGTCCATTTTTATCAAAGATAATATGGGGGGGGGAAGAGTCTATCATCTATTTCAGTGATGTGACTCTATGAAATATAGTGAGATTTCAATAGCTACGAAATCACAGAGGATCCACCGGTGTGATTCTTCCACCTTTGCAGCAACATTGTGCCCTTCTGCCAAGAGTCCAAGGCTCTTACCTTTGAGGTGCAATTGCTCTATAATGTCCCTGCAAGTTTTCTCATACATCTGTCTCTTGCATAAAATTTATTTCTCTGAAGTGGCAGATCAGTTTTTATTAGTTCTGTGTATTTCTGGCCTGCAGGTTAGGCAAAAAACTTCAGTTTTTCCTTGTGCTCTCTTCTCATAACCTAAGCAGTGTCATGGTGCCTCATGAATTCTGAGTAAGCAATGCTACTGAACTGTACCTCATTTACATTACCATAATGTGATAATACAGAGTAAAATTAAACTTGCCACCTTGTACTCACTACATAATATCTCATTTTAATTGCTTATAAAAAAATCATAATTCGGGGTCTTTCATGAAAACTGCTAAAGTGAAAAACAGTAAGTTCCAGCAGAACTGGAAGCACGGCAATTTTTCACAAGAGTAGCTTATGGAACGACTTTTCTAATGTTAAAAGTAATCACAGAACTTCAGCTGGGTCTTATTTAGGAAGCTTTTATTTGAATTGTAAGCTAAGTGGAATATTGGTCTTATTAAAATGAGTGAGGAAATAAGATCCTTCCTTTTTTCTTTCATGCCAGAAATAGCTCCATCCCTGTATCTTCGGGGACTTCTGCTTAAGATCTCCTGTACATCAGAAGAAAGGCATGAAATGGTAAAAAAGCAAAGGATCCAAAGGGCTGGGACAGTACAGCTGGGTAAAATGATGACCTCGTAGCACCTATCAGTGTCCAGAGCTCATTTTCTTGTATGTCATTCTCCCCTGTGCCATGCCCTGTTATTCTCAGGCATTCTTAAACTTGGGACCCCTGTACATATGAGGAAACACTTTTTTTGCCTGCCAGCAGCAAGCACGAGCTGTGGTATTACAAGCCTTTGGGCTCTAGACCTCTCGTACCGAAGGGACTCTGCAGTGCATCTTCTCCCTGTGGCAGGTGTTCTGCGTAATTGCGTGACATACTAGCTTGACTCGTGATAATTAAGTGATTTACAGTGATAACTCCAGGTTTTAGCCCTGTTGAGTCAATGCATTTCCTGCAGCCAAGTAATATCTATTTATGATGGTCTTAACATGAGGGTCAATTTTCTATTGGCCTGAACTTCTATTCTGTCTTCTCCAATTTATATGCAGTCTATGTTGTATTGGGGATGATTCACAATCCTGTGTTTAATCAGTCTGAAACTAACTGCTAAAATCCACTGCTTCACTGAGACAAGAAGGGACAGGAATGAGTTCCAGTAAAGGGGATAAGTTATTATTTATTGGTTATTTATTTCATCAAGTTGAGTCAACCAAGAAAGCATTGTGAAAGCTGTGCTCTTGTTCTTTGTGGGGACTGGGTGGGGATAATATTGCTGTTTGCTATATTCTGCAAGACCTACAAGCTGAAAAAGTAATATGCTGCAAATACAGTTCTGACTCAGTCTGTGGCCTGTGGTTTCATGTCCATTTTGAGCAGGTTGGTAGGTTTCTATGTTTCTTACTGAGCTTTGTTTTCAACTTCAGAGAAAGAAATGGAAAAAAAAACCCCAGACAGACCAACCAAAAATATGCTCCTCAAATCTCCCTTACTTGAGTAATTCTGTCCACCACAACACCCCACTCGAATGTTCTCCCATGCTGCTAATAGGCTTTCAAGAGACTATGGTGATGCGATGCTGATGACACCAGAATGTGATACTCAGCATGCAGAAATTTCAGCATTTTGCCACTTTGTCAACATTTTCCATTCTTAACTTTACCAGAAATTTTCACCACCTCTACTTCATTTTTGTGTAGGAGATAATAGCACAAAGAGCCAACTTGCATAACGATTATCGTATGTGAACATTCTCTTAATTTGTTCTTTTAGCTTGTTCTAAAGTACCTTTTAAAGGGGCTCTGTGACTCGAATACATCATAAAAATACCACAACACAAAAACTTCCATGTTTGTACATATCCATAAATGGTAGCATTTAAAATAAATTGTTGTCCGGTACCTGTTTCTAATAAGTTATAAAGAATCAATTGCAACGAGATCTTCTAAAGCATTTGACACACTGCTGTTCCAAACTCCCTTTCTTTTTAGCTCCTTCCTACACATCTTATTATTTTAAATCTTAAATCCTTGCAATGAAAGTTAAGTCTTTGATTTGACTCTATTACTTCAAGGAAAAATAGACCATAGGCCATGAAAACTTGAAAATTACCGCAAAATGACCTGATACAAGGGTACTGTCAAAGGCGAGTATAGTACTAGTGCCAGAACTTGCATTAGTGGTCACTCTGAGATAATGGGAAGTTGTTAAAGAAGTTTTCTGGTGTAGCAAGTCCAACACCAGCTGTCTCAGTCTGGTAGAATTGTAAACAGCTATAAGCCAGCTGTGCTAATAATAAGGAAAAAAATCTTTCTCGGGTAGTGATCAAACTTCTGTCTCTCTAAGTCCCCTGAGAAGTTAAAGGGGATGGTATATTTGTGTGTGCTACTTGGGGTCATGAGAATAAAGTTTCTGTTTCAGAAAAAATGGATAAATTTTTCCAAGCATATGACACAGATATTAGGGCAAAGCCTTTCATTAAGTGTTTTGGTTCCAGAGATGATTGGAAAAAAAAAATCTCTTGATGGATGGGAAAGTTAAACATGAAAAAGGAAACATTCAACCAATACACCTCCATATTCAACAAGCAGTATTTTATGTCTCAGTAATTAATCTTAAAAATAAAGGGCTTGCTAATATTCACCTGACTCCCTTCAGGAATTTTACAAATGCTGTATTTGCTGAAAGGTGGAAATGGTCATACAATTGTCATCTGGGAGCAGCACTGAAAGCGAGGCGGAAAGGGGAAGTAGCCATTTTGCCTCTAGCTTTTAAACTCTAGAGGTATGTTATGGGAAATTGCCTACAAGAAAACAAAACTCCTTTGTACCCACTGTCTATTTAAAAAAATGAGTCCCAATAGGCTAGTTGTTCATTTTTTTTCAAACCCTCAACATCCCTTATGTCTCATTGGGATAGTGTGTGATTAAGTCATTATGCAGTTCAGTAGCTGTGTTCATGCAGTGTAATGAAGCTGGTGTCCGTGATACGAGTTGTGAAGGCCCTGCCTCATCACAACAGAACCTCATTTGCCAGCATCCCTTAAGTGTTAATGAGCCATGGCTCATTAGTTTAGGCCAGGCTGTAGTAGAAGCCCTGTGGAAGTGAACTAATATGCAAACCATATCTTCATCTCTAATACCTTACTATCATGATTTATTAATAGTCCAAAACATACTCTAATTGTGGTCACTTCTCATCTTTACTACAGCCTGCTCTTTGTATCACCTATGTTTCCACCTGTCTGCTTTCCTATCTGAATGACATTGATCTTTCTGTTTTATCTGTCAGCCATAATTTTCATGTTAAATGATTTCCTTTGCCTTATCAGTTATTAGGTTCAGTGATCTGTTCTTTCACCTGTCTCCTGCTCCCTTTCCTCTGTCTCTTGGTGGAGCTACTTTTGTACTACATGAGACAAAACAAGCTGTCATTATTTTTGCCATTGCTAGCTCTCCTTGCTGCGTTCTGTTAGCTCTGAGCTAGAGATTATTTACCTGGATGATTAGTTTTATGTCTCCTTGGAAACAAGAGTTGAAAACTCAGAATAATGTGCCAGACTTCATCATTTCACCGTCTCAGTCTTTTTATTTAAAGTAGGCCTGGAAACATGTCTTTTAGGAGACAATGAAATTAAATTTATTTATGCTCTAATTCTTTGCTGATGTTTTTCTCTGGATTTTGGTTGACTGTATTAATTAATAAACAAATAACTGGAGAGTTCCCTGAAGAAGCTACTGAGAATGAGTGTTTAAAAGCTGAAACTTTAAACCCTGCCTTAAAACTCTTCCTGATTTTGCTCTTTGTGATCCATATAACAAGAGACCAAAGTGCTCTGAAGTTATTCTCCCTGAAGAAACGATTGATGTAGTTGTGGCTGCTGCTGCAGGCTCCCTACAATGGACTTGTGCTTTCCTATGTGTACTTAAAAGACATCTTTCTGCCTGTTCTGGGGTGATGGTTGTTATTGTTGGCTTTCTTTTCCCTCAGCCCTTCATGAAAAGAGGGTGATGACATACATATTTCATTGGGGTATAGAAAACTGGTCCTACTGTCAGTAGAGGACATAGCATGTCTTCTACAGGTTAGGTGTCAGCTTGTTGGAGACCTGCTGAGTCAGTAAATGCAAGTATGTGCTGCTATTGATGGCAGCAGTAAAAGCATCTCGCCGAGCTGCTTCTCATTCTCCTTTGCAACTGAACCTGTGGCTGTTGAAAAGCCGTGGATTTCAACACTGCAACGGAGAGGAGAAGCTTGCTGCTTTACAGGTGTAACCTAAAGTCTCCTGAAATAGTTTTCAAACTAATTATGATGTTATCCATCTCTTAATAGCTATTTTGACACAGGAATCTTTTTTTTACTTTTGCCTTTAACTCTCATGAGTGTTTTAAAAAATTGATGCTGAAATATAATGTCATATTTGCCACCTCGGATATCTTAGAATGTCAGATTACTACAGTCATCTGAGAAGTGTCAGGATACACACTCTGATTAGTTAAATTTGATGGCCCAGAATATTTTAGCAAGTGAAGTTGTTCATATGGAAGGAAAAGGAAATGAACTTAGGATTTTATCTGTGACATCAGATAAGAGCTTAACACTCGGGTGTTGGGAGGTAGAAAAAGATCGTGTTATGCTTGTCATTGTCTTGACAAATATTCCTCGTCAAACACTTCTCTGCTTCCTACCTGGAGTTATGAAGACAAACACAAAATACTTCTGTTGCTGAAAATAGCCAGTCAAATACAATAGGCTTGCACAGCTGAGCTGAACAAATGGTTCAGCAATTGTGTCCCTTCCAACCATGTGGAAAAAATGCTTTGGAAACACACTACGAAAATCAGTCAAACTTATATAAAGAATTTGACAAAAAAAGGGATTATAGCCTACAGGCTATTGTCTGAGATTTGACTTGCTGGTGCCCAGAAAGGTTAGTTAATGCAATGGTGCATTTTCCAGCTTTGGATGTGAAGACTAATATACCTGTTTGTCATGGGGGTTTTTGTTTGGATGGCTTTTCTATGCATGTGGGTGTGGTTTTTCTTGGGGTTTTGGATATTTTTTGTTTTGTTTTATTAACGAAAACCTTTAAAATTGTTCCTACTGATGTCAGTGAGAAGATTGACTTAAGTGGGCTTGAATGTGGCCTTTG
>NW_010401085.1:8701-12570 GCF_000710305.1 Buceros rhinoceros silvestris
CTTTCCCTGTTTGAGGAGAAAGGCTGCCCATGTCTATTATGTTTTGTAGTTCCCACAATGAAAATACGGAAAGGTTATATCAGGCTTTCATCAAGACAAAATGATTTTAAGGAACAGCTTTGGCTCAAATACCATATAATTTAAAATAGATACATTGAGTATTAATACTGTTTAAAAAAAAAAAAACCAAACAGATCAGTTCACGTGTAATCTACCATGATTTTGTGTAGTTGAACTTATTTTAGTTGCATTTCAAGTTTTAAATACTTTCCAAGTAACTGGTCCATGTGAGGCAAGAGTATGATAAACTGTAAATGGCTGATAAACTTACATAAAAATATTAGGAGTAACTTTAAAAAATATTTCATAGATGAAGAATACAATGAACAGCTTTAACTTCAGAAGCAACCTTTTCAGTCATGCAGTACTAGAAAAAGTCTAATATAATATTTCACCTTGGTTTGTAATAAGGTGCTCATTTATTCAAGCAAAGAATCATAACTGATGATGGAATATCCATTCATGGAGCAGAAGGAAGGATCTTGGGGGATTAATTAGGAATTAAAGTTTAACCTATGTTGCCTAAACAAAATGAATTTATTCCAAGTGATTTTCTGCTCTGTTGGAATTTTCTCTAAGGAGATAGAGCTATAATATCAGCAAATATCCCCCGCTGCTATGCCTGGTTATCAGTCTGGGTGTCTGGTCTGGAAATGCACTATTCCACACAACTCACTGGAAAATTATTCTTAATTTCTGGTACAAATGCACTTTCTACTGTGTTTCACAGTAAAATTAATTGATTACCACAAACTCTATTATGTAGGACTATTACCGAGTGACTTTTTCAATTAAGTCAGATACAGCTGAGGCATTTGAAATACCATTTATTCCTTATGGTTTTGGTTGTGAAGAAACTTACTTTTTGTAGCTGTAGTCTTAGAGGATTTCAACATGCATTTTAAGGATGCATAAATGCATATATTAACAACAGCAACAAAACTCAAACCAATCAAACAAAACAACCAGATGGCAAACCAAGCAGCAAAATAACAAACTCTGAAGGCTTGAGAGGAGTTTGTGCACCTCGGTAAGCTAATCCTGGGAGAGTCTGGTTTATTCAAAGCAAGAGAGGCAAACTTTAGAGTTAGTTTCTGCAAATCTATACTTCAATTTATTTCTTTGGTTAAAAAAGAAGTTTGTTATGTGACGGTTTTTTCTATTTTCCTTACTTGATTTATACTTCAGCTTCAGTGTGTTCTGCATGAGAATGATCTGGCCTTTGCCTTTTACTCAGCTTTGTGCATGTACATGAAGAGCAGTTAACCCTGATTAAGTTATGAAAGTTCCCTCCATTGAAAAGGTGGATGCAGATAATAACTTTGTGTAGATGGTATTTCATTGAAATCAGAACCATCAAACGTAAGGAATAATTTATGTACGAAGTAGACAGAGCAAGTCTTATGTCCTCAGATGGCTTTCTTCTGACTTGTCTGATAAGCGTTATTTCCTAGGAAGAGGCTAGTGCGTGCCAGCAGGTCTTGCTCACAGATGTGAAACTAGTTGGATTATTCCAGTCTCTTCAACAGCTTGATTGCAGGAAGAATTTCATACCATTATCATTTAAGCTTTAAAATTGGCATGGAAAAGACCATAATCACTGTTTCCATTCTCTAGCTCTTTTGTGTATATATGGTTTTCAAAACTTTTTTTTTAATTGGGGTTGCCACCCCCATCCCACCCCAGCAAAGATGGTAGTGCAATGTCCTGGGTTTCACAGTTCAGGTGCAAAACATTCTTTTTCACTTTTCATGACTATATGCTATAATCTGTTTAGAACAGTTCTAAAGTTGTAATGGTGAGAGGCAGGTGGTTAATTTCTGATAAGAAATTTCTGAGAGAAAAAAATTGTGAAAACTCTAGCAAAAATAATTGCTAGAATTGTTTTTAAATTGTCCAAACTAGGGATCTTTGAAAATCAAACTTATCAAGCAATCAAGATGCTGTGAATCTGACTTGTAAGTGGATTCTCCCAGTGGCGGTTGATCAGAGGTAGGCTCCCATAGATATGGAATAAGGTGAAATTAATAGACTTACCTTCTGTGGGCAAGCAGGGTTTATACTCACTATCTGCAGTTTCACAGTCCATATGTTTGAGCTGAAGTATTGCCAAGAATTGAACATTTCACCTTGGCTTCACTTTGTGTTTCTGTGTCTTTCTGTTCCTACCCTGTTGCATTCACTTCCCATGACTATCGTACCTTCTTCCCCTTATCCAGCCTCCAGCGAACTCTATTTCTGGATGTGTGGTTTTTCAATGCGCTTATTACTTTAAGTTTCTTTCTTCACATCCTGTTTCTCCCATATGCTTGCACTGGGAGCACGTAGATTATTTGCTGTCCTGTTCATGATGCCTAACAAAATATAGTCTCTTTTGGGATTGATGCCCACATGTGTTTAGAATAGAAATGAAGGGGCAGCAAAAAAATGTAGTTTCACTCGAATAGAAGAATACCTTAAAGAGAACTACAGAGTCAATGTAGTTAAGCTGATGTGAGAGGGGGAGAAAATACATTAAAATCAGTATTTTTACCGTGCTGGCTTCAATCACCCCCTCTCCTTAGACAGAATACACTGAACTTTCCCAAAATAATTTCACTTGTCTCTTTCTTGGTTATAATTTTTTAAAACTACTCTTCATAGCTATGCTTCTTCAGTGAAATGTTTTCTTATAAGTTTTCTAATATCATTCTTTGTTCTTTTTCCGAGAACATATTTTTAATTTGAGTTTGTACAAAGTTTTAAAATTATGTAAATTTCCCTGCTTTTTAAAAATTATAAAAATAAAATTTTTACTGCATTTCACTTTCGGATTTTGGCCTCACATAACTGATGAATATTTACACCTTTGTGATGGAAGTTTGTTTCTTTTCTACCCCAGCTGTGCAATGCTTTACGCATCTTCAAAGTTGCACCTCAAACATGTATGTTTAACCTGGAGAAAATTTAAGAGCAAGGATAGCTGCAGGTGTGAGCAAAACAAATGGGCACACAAAATAAGAGATGCTCATGGGTATATGTATGCTTTGCATGTGTTACCTTCTATTTTAGATAGCAGTAGCCTCAGTTGTTCAGGGTATCATTGGCTGAGTGACAGTGTTGGCTTGTTCCAGCGACACTGATTTCAATTCTCTTATTTGCAGCTTCGGGGGGAACCACAGCAGGGATACTCGATTGATGAATATGATTTTATTTTTTTTTTAATCCCCCTTTGTAAAGGGGGAACTGCAAAACGAAGCACAATAGAAAAAGAAAACAGACAGCTGGCCTTGACTGGTGCCCCAGACAAATTCAGCCTGGCCTTGAAGCCTCAAGTAACCTGCCTGCCTACTGCCTATTAGTACTAGACTGGAAATCGAATGTGCACGTTTACGTTAAAAGTAGGTCAAGCCCACAGTGAAGACAAGAGAGAGCAGCTCTGCTGGTCCTGTAAATCTGCTCAAATGTACTAGACTGGAAATCGAATGTGCACGTTTACGTTAAAAGTAGGTCAAGCCCACAGTGAAGACAAGAGAGAGCAGCTCTGCTGGTCCTGTAAATCTGCTCAAATAATTTTGAAACTTTAATCATGTAGCGATCATCTGAGATTTGTTGATGAATTTTTGTCTTGCTCCTTTTATTGTTTGTGCCATCAATCACAGAAGCTCAGATCATCATGCAGACACCTTCCTGGGAACAGACATACAAGTTGCAGACTGGGTGTGACAGAGCTAAATTCTCCTCGTGCAGGTGACATTCCCCAAGCCATTTCAACATGCTTTACATTTGATGCCTCACTGTGATACAAGTTAAGCTTTTCAGACTAGAGT
>NW_010401086.1:0-2780 GCF_000710305.1 Buceros rhinoceros silvestris
GTTTATATAAAACCAGTGCTTTGTGTTTCTTTCTCAACATACACAAAATGCATAATATAAATATTTATTTTGAAGTGCTCTTATTTCAGCAATTTGAGAGGCTTCTGTCCTGGACATCTTGGAAACAAGGAAAGAATTTTAATTCCACCCATTCCAGTGTAATTTTCTAGAAGACGAAGTCCTGTGCTGCCTGCCAAATAGGAATACTGGGGAGTTGTTTCAGTAACAGAGCCCATATGTGCACAATATAAAGCTGCATCAATGAAGATGACAGGAAAGAACTTTGCTAGTGTAGAAAATAGCTACTGTTCTTGGTCTGTTAAGTTAAATCAAATAAATCAACTGGAAAATTCTAACCAGACTTTATTTTAATGTAAACCTGTGTTAGCTTCCATTGCGAGAGCCCTTTGAGCTCATTTATTTTTATATGGCTTTTACAAGTCTGTTCCTCTGATTGGTGTGAGTTTTCCTCTAGCCTTTGTCCCTCAAAGGGGTATTTATGTGTTTAATTTTATGCACTGTAAATTTTGAAGTTTGTGCTGCTCTTTAAGGCTTAGAGCATCTGCTCAAGACTGGGCTTGCCTGTGTAGGGCTTCAGGGTAAGCTGGGCAAAGAAAACTCCTGTTGAAGGTTTAAATAACCACATTTTCACGGGGCGGTTGGGCTGGATGTACTGTACCTGGTTCAGCCTCTACATGTTGCACGCAATGTCAATACACACATTGGTGCAACGTGGCAAGAAAGTCTTACAGGGGCACTGATGCAGCTGTCTGAGGCAATCTGGGGTTGTGAAGAGCCTAAAGCTGGGCTGTCCTTACCACAGAACTCACAGCTGAGCTACAAGTGTCCTGTGTAACACGGGTGTGAGCAGTCAGATCAGATCATGATGAAATACATGATGCTTGGTCTTTGCAAAATCAGGATTATGTTTCTTTATGAAAGGTGAGCAATGGGTGCGTGAATTGGGATCTTCCGTGATGTGTTGTGCCCAGCAGCTGCTTGGCTGTTCTCTATGGGTACATGTGCTGTGGTCACCTGCGTGATATGAGCTGTAGAGTGACGGAAGCGAAAGGGGGAGGAAAATGCTCCTCTTCACCATCAAATCTCTCTTGTCCTCTGCTCCCCCAAGACTTGGACAGAACCATGCAAAACTGACCACATGACAGGAGAAGTGTGATTTGGGCTGTGTTAACATCATAGATGTTTGGATGGAAATATGAGTTTTGATCCTCATTACCATTTGTGGGGAACACTAAATCTACTTATTTTCACTGCTCCTTTGACTTTCTGTTCCTAAATAGCAGTCATGTTCTTTTCTTAAAGAAATTGATTAACTAGATAACTAGGTTTTTGAGATTACCTGCTGACCTGATGAATTGCTTACAGACTGCATCTGCTCTGTACTAGTTATGGGCACTTCTGTGGATGATCAGTGTGATATTCCTGCTTTTCTTTTGATTGGACAGGGGTAAGGACAGAGGGGAAACCAGTATGGAGAGTATCTTCTGGGACCTTTGGCATCCTCAAACAAGCAAGCGTAACTGGCCAGTGGGCTATTCCTATCGCAGCTCAAGCCTCAGCTAAAATGACATCAGCAGCCAATGCATGTGACTTCAATTTTACTGACCCTGCTTTTGTACTTCAGAAGAATTTCTTCCTGAAATCAAACCAGCAGCTCCACACTCCTCCTGTGCAGCTGTGAACTTCAGATCCTCAAGTGAGCTTGTTTACAACCCTTTGTGGTAGGGTTGGGTTCCAGGGCTGTGTGAGCAACTTGGTTGCATGCTCTAAATTCCTGGCTGCGCAGCACAGAGGGTGTAGCCAATGTGGTGGTGTGGAAGAACCCTTGAAGATCCTGATCTGTTAACCTTACAGCTACATGGTGCTACATGCAGCTGCTACCCGATTCCCATTTCCAGGAGGCGCTGGTCAGCAACCTGATGGGTACCATTTCAATGACCTACTGGTCAGCATCCCATGATGGGCATCGTTTTGATGACCGTGACCCAATGGGTGCTGTTGTGATGACCCGCCTGTCACCGACCCTACCGGCTTTGTTTCAATGACCAGTCAATCAGTGACCTGACAGCTAGTGGTGCGATGACCTGCCAGGCCCCATTGCGATGACCCACCAATCTGTGACCTGACAGCCAGTGGTTCAATGACACCCCAGTCAGCCACTCAGTGGGCACTGTTTTGATGATCCAACTTAAGGGGTGCTGTTTTGGTGTCTGGAGGATCAACCACCTGACAGGTGATGTTTCAATGACTGGCTGATCCACACCCAGATGGGGACTGTTTTGCTGGCCTATGGGTCAGTGCCCCACTGGGCGCTGTTGCGATGACCCACCAGTCAGCCACCTGACCTGACGGGCGCCATTGCAACAACATGCCGGTCAGCCACCCAACCCAATGGGCACCATTGTGATGCCCCTCATTCGGTGGTCTTTAATCCATCAGCAGGGAATACACAGACAGAAATGAGTTTGGGGCAAGAAACTTTGCTTATATCCTGATCTTTTCTATGAAGCTGATATGTTTCTCAGCTCCATCTCTTACAAGCTATTGCTGACTGGTGGAGAGATTGTAATTCTTGGCTGTTGCGGAAATGGGGGACAGTGTTTCTTGTAGGAGTACAGGCTTATTGCACCTTCCTTTATGTCTGAGAAAAATGGCTAGAGGTTTGCTAATGGCTTACCCATTGATTTGTTTCTTAATGTGGTGTTGGTGATATGCTTGGGTAGGCAATGTTAAACCATTTGTAAATGGCAAATATGAGT
>NW_010401087.1:0-293 GCF_000710305.1 Buceros rhinoceros silvestris
GTCCCTGCTCCAACTCAGGTGGCTCCAGGGGCACCGGTAGGTACTGGTGAGTTACTGGGAGGCTCTGGTGGGGGGTTACTGAGAAATACTGGTGAGTTACTAGGAGGCACTGGGACCACTGCGGGGTAAGTGGAAGGCACTGGGGTGTTACTGTGAGGCACTGGGAAGAACTGGATGCTACTGGAAGATGCTAGGGGGCTCTAGGAGGCTTACTGGGGGGCACTGAGAGGTACTGGGAGGCACTGGGAGGTGCTGGGGAGTAACGGGAGGTGCTGGGAGTTACTAGGGGGTTT
>NW_010401087.1:485-742 GCF_000710305.1 Buceros rhinoceros silvestris
AACATGGATAGGCACTGGGAGGGGGGCAGTGGGAGCACTGGGGAGCAGTGAGGGGCACTGGGAGCACTGGAGAGCAGTGGGAGGACACTGGGAGCACTGGGGAGGGCGCTGGGCACCCTATTATGTCTCCCAGTTGCCCCCATTCCCCCAGTTGAGTGGGGTGGTTCTCTGGAGGTGCTGGGGGGTCCATCCCCCAGCAGAGAGGGTTTGATTGACAGCTGCCATGTATTGAGGGGCCAGAGGGGCGGGGCTGGGGG
>NW_010401087.1:833-1424 GCF_000710305.1 Buceros rhinoceros silvestris
GCTGGGAGTGGGAGGGCGGGTCCAGGAGATGGGTGCTGGGGTGCTCATCTGCTTGGGGGCTCATGTGCTGGCTGGTTTTCTCCAGCTCCTCCAGAGATGGTCCATCACCTCCAGGACAGGTTCTCACCCCTTGGCTTCAGCAGCGTGGCCTCGCTTTGGCCCCAGTGTTGGTGGAGAAGGCCCAAAGTCCACTTTGTCTTGAGCTCGGACTCATACCAGGTCCACAACATCTCCTGGATGGGAACTGCAGTCTGGACCCATCTCCCTGGACCAATCACCTCTGGTGGGTCCAGAGGTCTCCTGGAAGAGAAGAGCCCTCCCCAGACAAACAGCCAGGAGCTGCCCCAGAGGAAGGGACATTCCAGAGGAAGACGAGCTGCTTCACACCAGCCGCAGGAGCTTTCACCTCTCTTTAAGTCCCATCGCGAAGGCTGTTCCCCATCAGCATGTAGACGATGTTGGTGCAGGTCCAGCCCCCAGGGTTGCACCTCCAAAGGTGCCAAGGTCCTGTCCCACTGGTATTTCTGTGACTTATCCCGGGGAGTGTGTGGTCACTTGAGGACAAGATGACCTTGAAAGGTCCCTTCCAAC
>NW_010401088.1:0-351 GCF_000710305.1 Buceros rhinoceros silvestris
GTGCCTGACGGTGTGGGTGGGATGCAGGAGCCCACGGTGGGGTGGGATGCAGTTCCTCACGGTGTGGGTGGGATGCAGGAGCCCACGGTGCGGGTGGGATGCAGGACCTCACGGTGCAGGTGGGATGCAGGAGCCCGTGGTGGGATGAGATGCAGAACCACGCTGCCCCGTGCCCCATCGGAGCCAGGCTCGAATTGCTCCCTAATTTGCGAATCAGCATGTCATTAGCATCCCGAGAGCCGGCTGTTGCATGAGCCCAATTACAAGGCGTGGAGAATGGAAATGAAACCGTGTGCCGAGAGGCATATGCGGGGGCTCCACGCTGCTCTGGCAACCCGACACTCGTGCCCC
>NW_010401089.1:0-770 GCF_000710305.1 Buceros rhinoceros silvestris
TTAGCGCAGCGAGCAACGATGGCAACACCACCGGAGCTTTGGAGCTGCCAAGAGAGCCGGGGAACCTGGGTTTTGTTTGCCAGTGACTAATAAATGGGAGTAAAATGGAATTTCTCACCTGGGTTTTTCCTGCCTTGGTTCTACTGTGCACCCAACAGCACAGGTGTATCAGGTAAGAAACTGCCTTATTGTTCTTTGTCTGGCCTGAGACAGCCGTTCTCTTGGTGTGGCTGGGGTGAAAATGCCAGCTCTGCCTTAGCAGGTACTTTTTCCCCTGGCTGTAGCTCCCACTCCCTCTTTTGCCCAGGGACTGTCTCCGTTTAAAGGCTACAACTGCTTGGGTGAGTGTGCAGTAGAAAAAGGGGTCCTGAGTGAAGAGTTTCCTCAATTTTTTCTTTTTTTTCTTATTTTTCTAGCAGAGGATACACTTCTCCCAACTGAGCAGCAGTTTCTTGGGTTAATCGAGGGGTGTGTTTTTAACAGGATGCCTTTTCCCAGGGGCACTTACTCTAAATTGCGGGCAATCACTTTTTGTAATGGCACTGCACATCCCAGGCAGCCTTATGCCTGTAAACAGCTCTGTAGGGGGCCTGCTTGAACGTGAAACTCTTCATAAAACCCACCAAAAGCAGTGGGTACTAACTGAACATCTTTGCTAAGGGCCTCCATAGGCACAATTAAAAACCCCAAAATACAAACATGCTTTTCTAATGGATTCAGTAAGTCTGCTGAAGTTGAGAGAAGAGACTGGCAGAGCTCTTAGAAAGAGT
>NW_010401089.1:881-11972 GCF_000710305.1 Buceros rhinoceros silvestris
CCAACCATTTCTTCAAATAATACACTGTAAAGAGATATGTGTGCAGTTCTCAGTCACATTTCTTCTGAAGGTGTTAGCTAGGCAACCAGCGATGTTCTCTATATATTCTCTGCAGATCTGGAGGCTGTATGTGGAGAAAGCTTGCCATGATTACGCAATGAAAATAGAAGGGGGAGTAAAAAAGAACTTGCTGCATGTAAAAACATGCCTACATCATCCAGAGCAGAGATGGCCGTGGGATTAAAGGGGTCTTCCTGCTTCAGAGACATTATTAATAGCTTTGGAGGAGCATAAGAAGCAAAGTGCTAATTGTAGTAAGACATAACATTGCTGTTACAGTTTTTGGAATTAATTAGTGAGATCAGATTTTTTTCACTGAGAAGGAAAAGGATCTTGCATTAGAGGAAGTGTTAAGTCAACTGCTCTTAGTCAGGACTGACATATGATTTATCCTGTGACCTTGAATCTGTTATCCAGGGTCAGATCCTGACACCTCATGCTCTGAAGGAATCCAGTATTACAGTGAAGGCAGAGAAAATACTGCTTAGCACTCAAGGGCATCAAGATCTTGCCCCTAATTTCGACAAGCCTGTTTGTCTGCCTGCACTTGGGCTAGTGTTATGTATTTGGGTTGAGAAGTGGTGTTTGAGTATAAACGAAGGGGGGGAAAAAAGGCATTTTAAGGAAGAGTCAGCCTTCTCAGCCTCTGCCTCCAAGGTCTGTTCCTAGGCACAGCAACTGCCAGGGTATGTGCAGCCCATAATTTGTTGGGTAAATTGGTTTGTGTTCAGATGAATTACCTAGTTCCTTGACTTCTTCCTCCAGTTACACAACAGTGATGAGTTGTTTGTTAGAAATAGGTATACTCGTGGCAGAGAGTAAGGCCAGGCAAATTCTGGTTCGTGGAACTGCAGCTGTTTGGTGCCAATGTGCCAAAGGGTAAGACCTGCGGTGGTCAAGGACAGCTGCTCTGTCCACTACACCAGTTACCTGGAGATTCAGGATTTAGCGTGGCTATGGCACGACATTGTTTAATCTTGTAACGAGTGAGTAACCTCAGTTACATGTGTCCTTTTGTTAAACAGAACTAAACCGAAATTTTATCCTTGCTTCAGTAACAGTATTCACACGTAGATGACCTCTGAAGTAATCCCCCTTCTAAGGGCCCAAGAAGCACATTGACTTCCTTATTCTTCTTCCCTGGAGTTCTGTAAGAGGATATTACATACAGTTATTTTTGGAAAGAGATGCTTCTATGAGGAACAGTATTTTAGTAATACTGGAGGTTTATAATAATGGGCAAAACTGCCGATAGCTGTATTTTATTGCTCTTGCTTTGTTTTCCGAATGTAATGTGGTCGGTGGTTACGATGATAGAGGCCACCCAACACCACTGAGCTCCCTGCTTGTGAGTTCGATGGACTGTGTATTGACAGGGTAAGCAAACTGTACTCAGAGAAGGAAGAACATTTCAGCGAGTTCTGAACTCATTGGGATGACATAAGATTTCCCAAAGGCAGAACGACCTATTAAAATAATGTTAAGGTTTGGCAGAGGAGGGGTGTGGGGAATACATGTAGCCTGCTTCCTCACAGCATTTTTGAGTATCCGTGCAGGGTGCTTTAGAGAGTTGTATTTGAAACAATTCCTCTGTCATGTGCTATTTGACTGAAGGGAATGAGCCAAATTCATCCTAAGTCAGCACATCCTACTTATGCCAGGGCTGTTTTAAGGTAAACATTTTTAAAAAATAATATTTTGTGGTCTGCTTGAGGCAGTGGTTAGTAGCAAGAAATTTGGCATTTAGATGATTGACAGTCTTTATCAGAGTTTGGTATGCTGTGGATGCTGCAGTAATAACTATGTCCTAGAGAATGGGATGATCTACTAAAACACACTTAGCAAAATATTTCTGCATCCGCGCGGAGAAAGAGTACTATTGACAGCAGTCTTGGGGCGTATGTCCGTACTTTGTAATCCTTTGCTGAAAGAGATTTTAAGTCTCTAAAAATAGGTGTATCTTTTTATATTTAGGGTTCTGCTTGTTATATGTTTGCATAGAATTGTCTTTCTGTTATGTGTCTCCCTCAGCCTTTTAATTCTATTCATGGAAAACAGCAGCTTTAACACGTGAATACATGCAAAGAGTGGTTCATTTTCTGTAGCTTAAAACTCCCAGGGAGGAAAAAAGGGCTTTTATGTTCAAAACATTGCCATGAATTAAGCCTAATGCTTTTTCAATTACATTTCAAAACACAAAACGTATTTAGAGTGAGCTTCACTTAGTCAGGAATGGCAGATGGGAAGGATGTGCACACTGCGCTGGATAATCCTGGAGTCTGACAGAGGCTGGATTGTTCGCTGACCTTGCAGGATATTCTTTGTCTTTTTTGGAAGAAAAAGTTTTCTTGAGTGGCAATGATATCTGGGACACTTGCCCCCAGAAGATTATCTCAAAGAAAATGAAACATATTCCACCCCAGCCCTTGGTATATCAGTCAAACTGGTATTTCCTTCTACCAGGTGAAGAGATTCATGTAACAACTATGCCACGGTTCCCAGAAGAATCAGGTTAGTGGATTTAAAGAAGAAATAGGAGATGCAAAAAGTGATTTTCCACATCTTGCTGCTGTACGTGTTTGTCAAGAGGTTAGCGCAGCCTCCCTACAAGTGGGACCTAGAAGTAGTATCGCATTGGCCACTGACTGAAGGATGCCGCTGAGCTTTTGGCACTGCTGGGCAAAACTGAGATTGCGAATGTTCTCTCTGGTTTGGTGGCAGCAGTGCCCCTAGTCACACAGAGCAGACAGACTGCCTCGTCCCTTGGGGACATGGAAATGCTTAGCAGATTTTTTTCTAGTAGCATTGATAAATTTCTAGTTACCTCTTCCAGGCAGTGTTCTGGAAGAGAGAGAGGTCAGGCTAGTACCTCACTCGCCTGCCAAGCCCTTTAAAGATGTGCTGTCGCAGCTGCTTGATGTCTCTCCTCTAGACCACTCCACCTTGGACAGAAAGGGTTTGGGGATGTAAGTACTTCTAATTCTAGAACTGATGCTACTTGGCTCAGAGAGATGCACTTTGTCGTCTGAGATTCTCTGCTTGGAGTTGCTTTCTCTAACCTGTGTGAAGTTTTGTTAGGCAAAGAACATCATCGCAGTTCTGCCAGGTTTATCATTGGTGATTTCCCCTGTCTAGCATGCAGGAGAACTTACTGTTCTTTCCATAGTTTAAAGAGCAGGGATCTGCTAACAACAAGCTCTGCTGAAGTTCTCACGATGCTTAAACACCAGATACGGACAGATGCAAATACATTATGCAGAATATTTCCTTGAAATGAGCAGCGTACAGTCAGTGTGGATGAAAACCCATCTTCCTCTGCTTTAGATTTGGGAATGACTTCTGCGTGGTGTTAGGACGCATGACTGAGTTGCCATTCCATCAGCTCAGCACTCTGCTCTGGCCTGGTGCGAGGTAAAGATAAGCTTTTCTATGAGCTGTTATGTCCCTTGAATTTTACAAACAAATAGCTTAATTTTACAAAGCCCTTCTCTTACTAAAACAAGCTTTACAGCAGCTTACATCAGGAAGTGAAGTTGCTGAATCAACTAATAGTAGTTTCTTTTATTTTCATCTTTACTGCTTACACTATGAAAGGTTAATCCCTTCCAATGAGTCTTTTCTATGCTGGTCTTCCTTTTTCAGGTACAATAAATGAAGAATATTTTAGACCACATATAATCCCAAGTGATTATAAAGGATGAATGAAATTTTCCCACTGTCCTTCATGTAACTTTAAGGCACTGGACCTGATGTACAGAAGTCTCGAGGAATGGCTCAAAGGGTTTGAGCATACAACCCCTTCCCCATTAGGTGTTATGTCTGTATTATTTCCCTTGCTCCATCAGCATCCATTTCAGTCTGACAAGATGTAATTTCAAGAATACGGCTGTTTGAAGTGATCACTGCGTAGTTTAAAGGTACAAAATAGGTTCTCAGAATCACTGAATGGTTGAGGTCAGAAAGGACTTCTGGAGGCCCACCCCCCTGCTCAAGCAGGGCCACCCAGAGCCAGTTGCCCAGGACCATGTTCACGTGGCATTACAATATCTCCAAGGAGGGAGACTGTAACCCCTCCTGGCAGCCTGTCCCAGTGCTCTGTCACCCTCACGTGGAAAAGTGTTTTGTGACCTTCGAGCAGCACCTCCTGTGTTTCGGTCTGTGCCCTTTGCCTCGGCTCCTGTCGCTGGGCACCACTGCAAAGAGCCTGGCTCTGCCTTCCTTACACCCTCCCTCCATGTATTTACACACGTCGATAAGATCCCCCTGAGCCTTCTCTTCTCCAGGCTAAACAGTCCCAGCTCTCTCAGCTTTTCCTCATACGACAGATGCTCTAGTCGCTTAATGATCTGCATGAAAAAAGCCTAATATTGGCAAAAGCTTTTGGTAACTCTGTGATAACTGTTTGTAAATGAAACTGTAGGTAATTCTGATGCAGGTACTCCAAGTATCTCAGACCATCCTGTGAGCACTGCGCTAGTCTGTGACCATGGCAATAACTGAGTAATTTTGTTGTCTGTTTCAAAGAAATTTAAAACTGAACCAGTAGTATTAATATCAACAAAGTAAATCTAGCCGTAAAATTACTTCAGCTGTAATATTTTAATAACCCCACTGGGATGAAGTGCATAGAGCTCCACTCACTTCAACACATTTGCAGCACTGATGATCTGACCCTAAGGCTTTATTAATAAAATAGAAGCAAGATTCTTTTTAATTGTGTCATGGATATTTAAGTAAAACTCCCTCTAGATTGTAATCTGCTTAAAACACATGGCAAGCGACAGCCCACACTTCTAACCCAGCTCTTGTCATTTTAACTGCCTTTTATTTAGCTCTGTGGCTCTCCTGAATGCCATTAAACCAGAACACTGACACAGGATACTGGCTGCACACTGGAAACGCTTTGTCAAACACGATGAGGCTCCTGGCAGTTCTTACAGTGACATTAATTCTGTTACAGCAAGTGACTGAGGATAAGTCAGTTATCTGCGAGGAGTTCTCGATGTACACCAGTAGCAGTATTGTGAAAGGGGAGCAGCAGAATTTGTTCTTATTATTTTTCTCAGGTTGAGCACTATAAATATACCTGGTATTCTGAGTTTACGATGACTTCTACCTAGTACTTTTGTACTACTGTGTATGTAGGAAGATTTTTCTTTCAGTCCCCTGTGAGAAGAAGAATTGGTTATTGTAGGGCACTCTGCTGTGCTAGCAGTAGCTCCATGTGCTGAGCTGAATGCCCAGACTGGTGTATTTTGGAGAGAAAACCCATGTGCTTTATGTGGGTCAATGTCGTGTGAGCACTCTAAGAAAGTTATGTAAGTACCAGGGCAGAATTTGTTTATGGGATATTATTCTGCAGCCTTTGATTGATGTTTAATGAGTTTCTCTTCTGTTACTAGTGATATATTTCTCTCAAATGTTGTATTTATCGCTGGACTCACTGGAAGATGCTAAAGCAATGCCCAGACTGTTCAGGTGTAGTACTGCATTCAGATCCAGGCCCTCTCAAACCACCAGCAATTCTTCTCTTTGCAAATAGTTGTCACAGTCCTTCGTTTATCTGCTCCCGCCTTGTCACAGTGCTGGCAAGAGGAATTAGGTGAGCAGGCGCAGGTCTTGGAATGCAGTCTGCCAGCTCACTTTAACCAGTTAATGAGAAGGTAAGCTTGCCTTTGTTTATAGGAGATTATGGGATATCCGCATGACTGCTTGTGCCAGGCGGGTTGAGGAGCCTGGGCTGTAGGCAGCCACCTCTTTGGCTCAGAACGAGGGAGAACCACCCAGCTTTTGGGCTCCATGGGCAGAACCTTCTGAGTTCCAGTGCCACAGCTCCTGCTGAGCTCCAGTCTGGCCTGTGGGCAGCATCGTGCCGGGTTGGGGCCGTGGGGATGTCCCCTTCCATGCTCCCATGCCTTCAGCTGTCTGGTTTTTAAGGGAGATCTCCTTTTTGACCGCAGCTTTGCTGTTTTCAGGTGTTTGCACACCTTCCCTTAGCATTGCTTTTTGTATTTCCGAGAGCAAATGGTACTTTTCACACTACCAAAGATGTTAAATCCAAATTCCAGTGTGAAATTCTTACTATTTCTCCATTGCGTTTCACAATATACCAGTCCTCTTGATCTCAGCTGTTCCGTGGTGGTACTAGGAGCTGTCAGAGCTGCTGCATCCCACTGCCTGCAGAGCTGCATTTCAGCATCCAAAGATGCATTTTATGCAGTGTACAAAGAAACTTGGTTTCCTTCATGCTTTCTTTAAATTTCTCATTTTTTCCCCTATTTTTTTAAAAGAAAAAACCTTAAAAACATATGTGCCTCTATGTCAGAAAGAGGCCATAGTCTTGCCTGAAGTATGTTTTGATTTAAACAAATTTCTGAAATAGTTTTCTTATATATACACACAGTATTTTTCACTAAACTACCAGTATAGCCGATTATACTGTAGGTGGTCTCTGGTGTAAAAGAAGTCAACGTCTTCCCTTTTCTGTTATTTTTCTATCTGTAAACATGGCCAAGTTTTAAAAGACCCTTGTTCTCTTTACCTAGAGCTATGAATGACATCGGAGATTACATAGGTTCCAACATCGAAATATCCTGGTTACCCAACCTGGACGATTTAATGAAAGGTTATGCACGTAATTTCAGGCCTGGGATTGGAGGTGAGACTTTGAGAATAGTGTCTCTTGTTTCTTACAGTCTTCTGCTCTCTGATGTTTATGTGAACTTCATCCACTACATGATTAAAAAGTTCTGATTGTCTATTACTTGGATACTGGAAATAATAGCAATCAACAATTTGCTTGATTTTGAAGGACAGAGTGTACAATAGAATAGCAATGCAGTCTTCTTGCTGATACAGTTCTTAAATGGCTGTATCTAAGGTGAAGGAATTATGGTTTGTATCAAATGGTGATAATTTCTGCATTTGCTTGAAGTCACGCTGTCTTAACCTAGATGGTGTGGTTCCCAGAAAGGATGCCGTAGTTCTCGGTAGTTGTGATTATAGTCATATCCTTTATCGCTAAGTGAGGTGTTCTGTTGGAAATGGAGGATGCAATCTGTAAAAGATTTAAAGCCCTTGCTTTAAGGTAGATTTTACTTGGAAAGTGCACTTTATTGTGGAAAACACTTCTATGAATTCACTTTGTATGAAAGAATTGACAGTCTGGGGTCATCTATAATTTTGTAAGCACTATGATGATGAAATCACCCCATTCAAATGTTTTTTCTCAGGTCCTCCTGTTAATGTTGCTCTTGCAATTGAAGTAGCCAGCATCGACCACATCTCGGAAGTGAACATGGTACGTTATCAGTTAAACCTACCAAGCTGAGAACGAATGTGCTGCAATGTCAGAAAGTGCACAAAACTAACTAGAGAGCCAGCTGATCCTCAACGTGTTCGGAGTGGAGAAACTACCACAAGCAGATACTGCAAAGAACAAACATGGGTTTTTAAGACACGGACAGAGTCTCTTCTGGCAGACATTGGAAATGATGAGAATCTGGCCATGTATCGGGCACAGAGATTTCTCACTACCATTAGCAAGGCTGGACCTGTGCAGCACTTCCTAACAGAAAGCCTAATTTTAAGCATTAATGCCAACTTCTGTTCAAATTCCTTTTCACCACGGATACTTCCAAAAAGGAGCCAAGGGAACAATCAGTTGTGAGATGCTCCTCTTTTTTTTTGTGTAAGGACCTTTCAGTAAAGCAGTGGGGCTGCATAAACAAGCATAGGTGTGGATTACCTGCACTTCTGAAGCACCACAGATGTAATTTTAAAACCAAAATGTTGACTTGCCCTCCACCCTTTCCCTTCATTACAGATGCCAAACTTCACTTGATTTCTTTAGTTTTGCTTTAAAAAACAAGTCGTACTTGTGGAGACACATGAAGGCATTTTCTTCATTAAGACATTTGTAACTCTTGCAATGTGTTAACACTGACATTGAATCACTTTTTGATACTTTGGGATTATCCATGGTAGAAGCATACGACAGAAATTAAAATGCTTGGGCAGCTCTATGGTTGACTGAGTATAAAGATACTGACTTGCACTGGAAACAATTAATACATTTCTAGACAAATACAATGATTTTTTTGACCAAGTCAAGACATTATGATTCTGTTTGTTTAATTGGGATTTCTCTTGTCATAGGAATACACCATGACGGTGTTCTTGCACCAGAGCTGGCGAGATGACCGTCTGTCGTACAACCACACCAATGAAACTTTGGGCTTAGACAGCCGCTTTGTGGACAAGCTCTGGTTGCCAGATACTTTCATAGTGAACGCGAAGTCTGCCTGGTTCCATGATGTGACTGTGGAAAACAAACTTATCAGGCTCCAGCCAGATGGCGTCATTTTATACAGCATCAGGTGAGTGAGGAAGAGTGCACGGTTATGCTATCATGGACTCACTTTTTGAACAGACCGTCAGGTAATCACACAGTTTTCCTAGGTTGATTTCCTGAGATCATTATTACTTTACAATGGAAGAAGGTACTGGTGGCTCCTATCGGAGATCCCTGTGACAAGGATTACCCTGCCAGGAAGGTGTCTTTGGCAACTCTAACACATTTTCCACTGCATAATCACTGATCACTTTCAGAAAGTCTGTAATGGGAGATGAGCATCTCATAATTAGTTGGTCACCAAGCAAGGTGATGCTGCATTCAAGCAAGGAGATGCTGAATGCAGAGCAAAGATTCTGTTCTCCACTTTCTTACTGTCTTCCAGTGAGCCTGATTTAGGCTCAACTTCTCCATCTTTTGTAAGGGTTTCCATAAAGGTTTTGAAAATAGTTTCCTGTAGTAGTATTAAGTTTTTAAAGTTCTCCGTTTAATCTTTTGAGTTCTGAGGAGAAGGCTCTATCTGAATGCAACTAACTGGTGTTCACGTTGCTTGGAACAGGATTACCTCAACGGTGGCCTGTGACATGGACCTTTCCAAGTATCCAATGGATGAGCAAGAATGCATGTTGGATTTGGAGAGCTGTAAGGGCTGAGTACAGTGTTCTGTATAATCTGTATTTTGTTTAAAGCCTGCATATATGGTACTTTGCTTGCTGGAGTTTGCTGGAATGATTCTGCTTTAGTCAATGAAATGTAAGAGGTGCCTTAGGATTTAGAAATAAAGGGTACACACAGCAGTCCCTTCATTCTCTGTGCTGGGCATTAGGCTATGGACTTTCCAATACCAGATCAGCTCTGATTGCACTCAAAACTATAGGATTTAATGTAGTGAAGATTAACAACCTGTAGTCCTGCTAAGGAATGTCTGGAACTTTGTGCTTGATGCAAAACCCAGTGAAGTAGTGAGAGTCACTGGCATTGCTGAGAGTTCTATCAAATCTGGTGAGAATAAGTAGAGAAGCCCAGAGCCAAAATCTGCTGTGCTGTTTTTTCTTTATGAGAAAACAGGAAGAAGAAGTTGCTCCCTGCTTTTAATGAGTGCCATTGTGCCTAACCCTTACAGAGCTGTTTAGCTGGCCTTTGCATTCCTGTATGTTACACAGAAACCAGTCAGGATACTGCAAGGATTGGCTTAAGTTCATTTGTACTCACAAAGGAGGGTGAAGAATGAATTTACATTTTGTCCAGCCTGTATTTTATCTATGACCAGCATGTAATTCCCATGAGCATCAGTGCTCGAGAATTAAATCCACCACTGACCCAAGCAGGGGCCACCCACCGATGGCAATGAACCTGGTCTTTCATGGGTTTTATACCACGGAGTCTACAGGTCCAGGGTGTTCCAGATATCTGTGAATAGCAGTTTCTGAGCAGATCCACTGGCCTATTGATTCGAGCCTCTTTTTTTCTTTTTTAGCACTGTCTTTGTTTTTTAGGCAGTTAACCATAATACCATTTTATCTCGTCAAAAATAGCAATCTACAGTTTTACTTATATAATCACCAAATGCAGAGGCAGCAGACAGTGAACCAGCAATCAGTTCTCTCTCCTAGCAAGTTCTGCAGGGAGTTTTGGTGGTGGTTGAATTTTTTAATTTGAGGGGATTGATTTCAGTGAAACAAATAAAGCCTCTTTCAAACAAATGAATGGTTTAGCATCAACAGCAAAGATCAATTTCCTATGGATTTGCATATTATCTAAAGCCCCTCATACACATTTCCCCTTCTCTCATGTCCCTGGTGCCCTGCACCTCTCCCTAGCAGTTATCTTCCAGTGGGCACCCATGCCAAACTGGAATCAACTTGGATTATTCTTCCTGTGGGAAAGCCACCCCAGTAGGACACTGGCACCACTGATGTTGCCAGGACCGTGAATTAGCCAGACTGAATCATACAGAGCGTGTTTGCAATGGCACTGAGGAAAATCAGCATAGCAGAGGAATTAGAGGACTTCCACTACCAGTCCCCTAAGTTCTGAATTTCTTCCTCAAACTTTATGTTTATTCAGCTTTCTTTTGGCAGATGGCTACTCTTCAGAGGACATCGTCTACCACTGGTCAGAAAACCAGGAGGAGATCCATGGGCTGGATAAGCTGCAGCTTGCTCAGTTCACAATTACCAGTTACCAGTTCACAACAGAAATGATGAACTTCAAATCTGGTAACAGAATCTGTCTTCAATTCAGGGACATCATCTGACTTCTTCCTGCATAGGGAAGCCTCCTGTATCTATAGTAGAGAAGCCTTTTTCTTAAGCAATGAATTGAAGAACCTGTCGGGTTTCTGATAAGAGTTTTCATTAGCTTACATTTGTAAAAAATGCTGAGCCTTCAAGTAGCCACTGCAGCACATTATGACTTTTAGCTCTGTTCGTTAAACAAAACACTGCATGGAGTAGCCAGACAGCACTTGATGAAAAACATTTGAGGTACAGCCCACATTTTCTTGACCTAATTTGCAACTTTGGATAAAGAAAAATTTCCATTAGCCCTGATGTTATGAGGCTTATGACGTACAGTCAGATCATTTGAATTCTATCCAGTAGAAGTCAGTGGTGTGTATGCGTATCACTGGGTTTATTGCAATGTTTGTAAAAGATTGGAGTCATTTCTTTCCTGCT
>NW_010401089.1:12058-25305 GCF_000710305.1 Buceros rhinoceros silvestris
CCTGCTGATTTTTCATCCTCTTTCATGTATTCAGATTCTCATTTATGCTGCACATCTCCTCTAAGCTCTTTTTTGAGTTTGAAATTAACTTGGCCTTTTAAAAAATCTAAATTTAGTATCTGGAGGACTTTCTACAGCAGATGATAAGACAGTACACATTTTGAAGCAATACTGTTATTTGAGAAGACTCATGATTTTATTCTCAGATCTGGCATTGATATGACCTGAGACAAATCATTTGACCTATTCTTAGCTAACAGAACTGCAGTACCTCGTGCAGGGTTCACGAAGATAAACCAAACAATGTACAGAAAAGCTTTTTGTGGTCCATGTTTAAGAAATAGATCTGTGTAATTATAGGAAATGTTATTGGATTATCGGTTTAACCGGAGTTCACACAGTCGGAATCTTTCTTTGTCTGCTCTTTTTTCCAGCAGGTCAGTTTCCCAGGCTCAGTCTCCACTTCCAGCTTCGGCGAAATCGAGGAGTGTACATCATTCAGTCTTACGTTCCTTCTATCTTACTAGTGGCCATGTCATGGGTATCCTTCTGGATCAGTCAGTCAGCTGTGCCTGCCAGAGTGTCGTTAGGTAAATCAGACTGTGGGGAAACTAACGGGGGAGGCCATGCTGAAGTTGTAATTGTGCTCGCTAATAATCCTCATTTTCCATGAAGGTCTATTTATGAACACGATGTTTACATTTGCCAAAGACAGGGTCCTTCTAAAGTTTTTTTTTTCCTCATAGTTTAATTTTTGTCATGCTGTCAGAGCAGCTGCCTCAGTAAAGAACAGAAAACGTCCATCTAAAGATGGTTAAAAGCAATAATGAACAGGAGGCAGATGTGTAAAAAAAAAAAAAAAAAAAAAAAAAAAAAAAAAAAAAAAAAAAAAAAAATTTTAGAGAACAAGGATAGTGACCAAAAAATGTTCCCAGTGTTCCCAGAGCTTGTGGATCTGTTTGCCTGAGTCAAAGTTGCAAGTCCAGATACAGAAGTTTTTGAGGGTTAAGTCTGCCAGTTTTGTTAGTCCTGATCTGGAACAAAACCAAGGGTAACCTGTTCAAAGCTCCCTTAGTCATACAAATGCACCATTTTTTATGAGCTCCCGTTCTGAAACTCAGAAGCCACACTATTAAGTGGTTTTACTATGAAAATATTCCTCAGCTTTGGATTAGTAAATACACTTACTGAAGTGTGTACCGTGAAACCTAACGTCCATTTTCTCACGTTACACTGCAGGTATAACTACTGTTCTTACTATGACTACACTGATGGTCAGTGCCCGATCATCGCTTCCACGAGCATCTGCCATCAAGGCGCTCGATGTCTACTTCTGGATTTGCTATGTGTTTGTCTTCGCTGCTCTGGTAGAATATGCATTTGCACATTTCAATGCTGACTACATGAAAAAGCAAAAGAACAAGATAAAGGCGAGAAGGCAGAGTGCAGAGGTCAGTAAGTGTAATACTGTGGGGAACTGCAAAAGCAATCACCCTGCACCATGACCTTTTCCTGCTATGGAGCACATATTGAGGAAGTTACGCGACCCTTGAGTTGCTCTGGTGGGATCAGGGCAGAGTCATTACGACAGTATTACATGAGGTGGGGAAGGAAGGCTGGTTCTCAGAAGCTGTTCCTCAGTAGCTGCTTCTGCTAAGACTTTTAAAACTCTGCTACAGCATAATAAAATGCTGTCAGCAAAACAAAAACCTGTAGTCCTGTAGTCTTAAACGTTGTCCCCTGGAGACTGCATTTTTTTTTTACACCTAAGTGGCATAAGGTAAAGACGGATATAATTAGCATGAATGTATGTTATGTAGGAAGGTGAAGCCCAGAGAAACTGAACAAAGGAGTCTGCAGAGGAAATTTCTTCCAGGAACTCCAGGTGGCTTTGCTGCTTTCTTCATGCACTTACATGCATGTTGGTGAGGAAACAGAGTGTATTGATCAAGGAAATTTTTCCCCGACAATTCACAATTGCAGTCCAGGCCTGAGTATTTTTGAACTCTCTGGCACCTTGGGTATTATTTATGATTATTATGACTTCATTGTATTAAGCTGTAGTGGATACTTTTGATGCATATTCATTTTCTGACCCACCTCCAGATTCTCTCAGCTTTGACAAGAGGCTGAGAAGTGCCTCTTGGCTTTGGCCATGCAATGGGATAACTCCCCTTAAAGGCAGCCAGATATTTTCAGTCAGAAGGGCCGAAGCATGCTGGCTCAGCAGTGCCTCAGTAATTCAGAGCATGTAAAATTCTAACTAGAATTTAGACATGGTAGCACAGTCTTTCAGCAGTTCTTCTGCCAAAGCAAGTGATAAATACCGTTCGGCACTTGGGGAGCTCACAGTGTCGTGGTAAGCTTGGGTGAAGTATGCTACCATTGCCCTATAAATTGCTATTACAGGTTCTTTTCTTTCCTTTACAGATAAACGTGAAGAATGCCATTGTTCTGTTTTCCCTTTCCATAGCTGGTGTGAACCAGGAACTGGCCATTTCCAATAGGCAGCACCGAATTCCCAGAAGTCTGCCTGGATCATATGGCACCATAGAAATAGAAACTGGAGAGACAAAACAGCAGCAAGTAATGAAACTGGATAAAAAGAGTGGTCTGAAGTCCCTCTTTAAGCCCATTGATGCTGATACCATTGATATATATGCCAGAGCCGTGTTCCCAGCAGCCTTTGCAGCAGTCAATGTTATATACTGGGTTGCATACACAATGTAAAAAAAAAAAAAAAAAAAAAAAAAAAAAAAAAAAAAAAAAAAAAATTCATGTGAAGAGCTACAAATTGAACAATGCCTACAGACTAAAAAGCTCTTGCAGAAACTGTATTCATCCATCTCTTCTCAAAATGTTTTCCAACGAGCTTGTGACATTTCTAATGTCAAGGAAGTCCTGCAATGAATTCCTACTAAAAGCAGCAATTTATTACTGATCTGATTTGATACAGGAATAACTGTCCTCTGCCAGACAATCCCAGCTCCTTCCTTCCTGTGCTGCCGTGAGACAACTTTTCATATGTACATATTTGCAGCAAAAGTTTAAATCTTCAATTACTATGGCTTTCCTCCTCTTTAAGGGTTGATCGGTACTGAAGATTTGGCTTTTCACACTCAGATCATTTCCTTTTTGTAATGGAAGAGCTAATTCCTCCCTTGAACACGAGTGAGTTTTGGCATCTGCCCTTCTGTGGGATGGTCTAGGTTTAACAGTAGTGATAAAGTTGGAGTTCTTAAGCGTAAAAATCTCATGAACAAAATAAAAGGGAATAGAGGGGAGTGGCGGCTTTTTCTTAAATTATTATTTGTCTTGGATAAAGAATTGAAAGTATTTCAATGCTCTTAGTCACAGCATGAAATAAAATATACTACATAAAATTCTACCGATTTGTTAATAATGACTATATTACTTTCAGGTCTAAGCTAATGAAAGTTTAAACATTTAAACACAGTAATGTTTATTAGTTTAATAGGCCCAAAAATAGATAAAGGTGATTTAGAAACACAGGGAAAGCTCAGGCTTTCTGTGATGGATCGGGAAAAATTGTAAAGGTGTTTGATAATAAAGGAACTCAGACTCCATTTTTAGGAAGGACTTTAGAATCCATTCTGTTGATTTTCAGCAAGAGTCTACCATGTGTGCCTCTGAAAATATCCTTTTTGCATCTATCCCTAAATAGCTGAGCGAAATAAAAAAGTTACATAAAGGACTTTTAAGTTACTCAGTTGCTTTGGATATTTTTGCTGTTTTTAGTCAGAGGCTGACCTAATATGTTAGGCCTCTTCACTGCTGTTATTTGACAATGGTATTTGTGGGTATTCATACACACTCCTTAATTCAGGACTAGATCCTCCCACCCTGCTCATGCAAAATAACACTTTGTTCTCTAAGTAATTCCAATGAACTCAGCAAATGAACGCCATATTCACAACAAACACGAGTTTCACAATCTCTAAAACACTCCACAGTAAATATATTGGAATATGGATTAAAACAACTGAAATATTGTTAGTGAAACAATACGAAACCAATGCGAGACACTTCAGAGGGGAATTTTTATTTTCTGAGGATTTTGTTGCCTTGAAAGTGAGAGGTTGTTTTAAATATAGAAACCGACACAAAAGAAAATAGAAAATGAGAGAGGAAGGGAAAGAAGGAAGCAAAGGAAGTGGCTGAAAGCTATGATGGAAGGGAGTGTGGAGAGGTGCGAGATTAAACAGCCAGAAGATGGAGATGTGCTGAGCTTTGAAGATGGGGATCTTGAACGTAGTGTCTGTGACGAACGGTTGCAATTGCAATAAGGACGAAACAAGCATTTGATCACAGTGGAGCATGCGCACGTTCTTCCTGCCTTACTTATCTGTGACATACGGTTCAATTTCATGTGACCAGCACTGAAAGACAGAGCATTCTAACTCAGATTTATAACTCAAAATAAGATCTTTAGTTTCCATTATAATGGAAAAACGATCTGCCAACAGCGTGCTGGAAAGGACAACCTGACAGCCAGCCCTAACTGTTCCACAAAGCTCTCACCAGTCTAGCCCTGGACTGAGACACACCGATTCTGCTCCAGGATCTTGCCACTGCCTTGTTGGGGAATCTGAGTTAAGTCCTTTCACTGCATCGTCTGCAAAATTGGTACAATGATACTGATTTCTTTTCTATATCTCTGAGTTTTACAGAAGAAAAACCCTGCAGGAGAGACACAAACTCTTATCCTCCAACTAGGTAAGTGCATCTAACTAGTCCTTATGTGGTGCTATTTTCCATAGTTTCCAAATCTCTCACATTCTGAATTAAAGCAAAGTATCACTCAACTTTCACCTTATGCAGAAAGCTAATGAAATTCTGCATCTCCTTCAGTACATGCAGGTAATCAGCCTTCTTGTTTTCCTCCTGCTCCTCCTCTTTCTCTCTTATTTTTCTTGGTGTTTGTTCCTGATGTTGATGAAGTGCTACATCAGAGAAATACACCAGTGTTTTCCTAACTATGTTTTTGTTCATAATCACTTTCTCCCCAAGGAAGTTCAAGCCCTTCTGCTCTCTTCTGAATAATTTTTATTATTTTATATAATGATAAAGTGTGGAGTGGAATAAATACAGCAGAAGCAGGACTTTACAATGCCTTTTCCTTGCTAAGTTTTTGCTTTTTCCATGATCATGGGTCAGGTCCTTGACATAACTTAAGTCCTATTTCTATCTCTCCTTTCAGCTTAAAACTAAGCTTTTTCAATTTACACCTGGTCTAATTCTTGTCAGGCCTCAGAAGCATCAAAAGTTTAATTATAACTGTTGAGTGATGCACTTTCATAGGCAAGGCAAATCTGAAATACTCTGCTTGGCACTTTGAACAGTATCGCCACAACAGTGCTACGCCCCTTAGAAGGCAGTGTTCTCTGTTACACTTGCATAAATCAGAAATAATCTTTGGTTTAAAATAGGTAGATTAACTCTTGCTGTGAAAGTAGAGTCTAACCTTTCGATATCCTGCTGGTTTCTCTAGCCATTACACACATCCTGTTAGGGTCAGAATGAAATTACTGATTAAATCCAGCTGAAGAAATACTCACAGCAAGTTCCTGTGGAGGCATAAATCATAAGAAAACAATCCATGGTTTTGGAAATAAAGTTATTAAAGAGCAGAGGAAGAGCATTGACATAGTCCCTCTAGTGCGCAGTGGCTGGTTGTTTGGAGTGCTTAGTGAGAAGGTGGCTGCAGAGACTACAATGGCCATGTCTAATCTAATTACTTCAGCAGTAATAGTTTGTAATTGTGCACCTGACATAACTCCTTACACTGGAGCCAACTGAGTACCCACATGGGGTTATTGGACAAAATGAGTTGCTTCTCCATCTGGGAGACAGTCGTAGGCTGCGTACCCTGCTGACTTCTTCGGAAGATTTATTCCATGATTTTCTTTTCTGTAGTTGGATTGCAGCTCTTCAAGGTACACAGCTCAGTTGTGACTGATCAAAGGATAAGGTGGCGGCAATCTTTTCCTCAAAAAACCCCAAAGCTGGAATGCCGGACTATCACGATGGTGTAGACAGAAGCATAAATAAAGGGGAAAGAATATCTCGGACCATTGCGGGTGGTCAGAAATGGGCACTGTGAGCAACATATGGCGATTGTGTCCATTCCAGGAAGCAGGTGACTCAGAGGGGAGAGCAGGTGCTGCAGCTCCTATTCCTGCGCTTGCATGAGTAGGACAAGACAAAACCTCCATCACCAAGAGTGGGATTTTCTTAAATCTGTCTCCAGAGCCAGAAATAGAAAAGTCAGATGCCATTCAAACTCCCTTCAGGAGAAATTTCAGTGCAGGAGTATGGTGTAATGATTGGAGTTTTGCATAAATTTGAATCTTTTGTACTTTTGCATGTGCTTTACTTTTTTTTTCATTTAAAATTGTCATACTTAAAAGACATCAGACATTAATACTTTAGACATGTTAACATCTATTATGTTATGCCCTATTCAACTCTAATTCCATGATACCCTTAATAATCAGAAGTAAATCAAATCTGATGTCAGCTGAATGCTGACTTCGGATGGGTTGTAGTCGTTCAAGGAGAGGTAAAGAAAAAAAGAACGTGTCAGATCAGAAGGCACTTTTTCTGTGCAGTACCTGAAAGCATTTGTATCCCTTTCAGCAGCTGAGAGAACTCCTCTATGGACTGGCCTGTCTATGAGAAAAAGAGTGGGCCATGTGTTAATGTAATCATTCTAAATGTGAGGTGTTAATAAAATGGAGATACACAGAAATTGGAGCTTCTATAAATGGACAAAATAGACATTCCAGCTATTGAACTGGAAGATAAAATGCACTGGAAGGAAAATCACAATAACCTCAGAGACTTCATCCCATAATGAAATCCTGCCTATTCTGTGCCCAAGGGCTTGTAAAACTCTACTCTGGCCTTGACAACAGAAGAGAAAGTCCCATTCTGTATTCATGAGTGCTTTCAGGGGGGCACTTACGCAGACTACTGTATTTATGTTAAAAAATAGCTGTTGCTGCCTCAAGAGGCTGCAAAGAATCAGAAAGCACAGGATGAAGAAGAGCAGGATACTGCATGATTTGTTTGAAAGTAATGCTGGCAGTGACAGCGTTAATTAAGAGTAAGAGGTTAATATACAGAAATGTCTGTCCTGTTTCTGGGTAAAAAATGAAAGCATTTATCCAAGTTGAAGTAAAAGCTCTCACATTAGTTCTTAACTGGTTTACTAATCCAGTAGATAATGTAGCGAAACCAATACAACTCAATGAGGCTTGTGCTGTGGGTACAACAAACCACTTAAAAGAATTGCTCTGATTTTAAATGCTCAGTCATTAACCTAAGGAAACACTTCACATTAGGAGGAAAACAGCACCCCTGAATATTTGTCTATGAAGCAGAATAGATAACAAAAAGCTTATTGAAAGTTTCTGAGAATATTTTCATTTTAAAAAATATCCTAAGCAAATCCCTCATGCCCTCTTTATTACAGCAATTTAAAACACTTGCAGTGGTTGAAAGCTTGTTTGATGTTACAGTAAGATGTGTGCAGTGTGTTACAAACACACAGAGCTATTATTATTGAAAATTGAATAAAAATTTGGCAATGAAAGTGTCTTTTCAGATGGGGTTGGTAGCTGAAATGAGAAAGGGACTGCCTTTTCCTGCCTTCATAGCTTGTGTCTTAAGTGAAATTAATTTGAGAACCTAAGCCCATCGTTACATAATGCATTAGGGATCTGTTCTCTCCTTAGAGCAGCTTTGTCATGGCTATTCCTTTCACGAAGCACAGTAAAAAAATCAGAAAAGACAGTCAAGCCCAGGCTGTCAGAAAATGTAGCACTAACAGAACTAATCAGATGTTATTGAGAGTTCACTGTTCCACAAAAAGATTGGTCAAAAAAAAAAAAAAAAAGAAATCCCACCATCCTCCCCAATTTCTGAGATATCTGAAACCTCTTTAGGTCACTCTAGATTTAGGACCAACTAATACATAGGAGTCACAAAAGATCCCTCTAGCCCAGTGTCCAATGTCCCCCTTCTGGTATAAAGCCTCTCGTGGAGCTGCTGAGCGTGTGCAGCTTTCCCTGCAATCAGGACTGCTCAGCGCTTCCAAGCGTTGCTCTCTGTGTGCTCAAATGGGGCAAGGACAGACAACATCACAAACCAAAGAAAAGTGCTTGTGTACTTGCAGGTCGCATCGACACACAAGGAATTGCCCTGGTTGAACCAAATTAGTTTCACAAGCTCTGTTTGTCAGTACCACCATCTCAGGTCACCTGAGCTAATGGCAGAACTTCCCTCTGCAGACAAAGCCTACAAACACCTTGAACATAGTCAGGGGGTAGCGTAAGGTACTAACTGGGAGGAGATCTGAACAAGCGCAGCTCTGGGAATTACCTTTGCTAGCACAAATGTCATAAAACTCTCCGTTTTCATACACTGGGTTACTAGATGGGCTAAGGACATTTGTCTTTATGCAGTAATAAATAATTGGCCTGCTTTAAGGGATAGGTATGTGGGACAGGCATAGCTGGAAGCAGCAAAATAATTTATAGGCCACTGAGCTATTCCTCCACTAGAGTCTTAAGATTAAACAAAGATTGAGTGGTGAAATACAGAGTAATCTGTGAAACATCTGGTGAATAGTCCATCCAGACTGTTCTTTATTGCTACATTTCTTTCAGAGTGAGAAAACACCAAAGATAAACTTCTGCACATCTTAAACTTACCACAATTTTTAAGGTAAATATTTAAGATTATTCTACCCTCATCATTCTGGGTTGTATGTGCAGCTTCTATATATACAAGCTCAGGTGGGGGTATGTATATGCATGTCTCAGGCCAATAAAGCATAGACAGGTACCAATTATGTGGACAAGAGGATTCCAGACACTGCTTACAAACTGTAGTGCATATATTATTTTAAAATTGAACCTGTACTTCATAAAGAAGAAACATTCAATATGTCAGCTATGATTATTTTCAGACCGCCTGCAGTGGTGTTTCTGTGCATGCTTCTTGAAGGATCCATCAGGCACTTCTTGGATTTGGAATATTTTGAACTAAGAATCCAGGGAAAGCAATAAACAGAGGATTCTTGAAGAGCCAAGGTGAAAGCTTGCTCCTCAGGGTTAAGTCTTTTTTGTTTAAAATTTTCACCATTTTCTTCCATCCTCTGAAATGACAATTGCATGTCTTCAATGGCAGAAGCATCCGTTTTCTTTCTTCTACAGTTTCCTTCACTATTCTCTTTCAGAAGAGGGATCGTTGCTTTCTAAAGGATTAGGACCAGGTTATGCAGCAAGAAGAAAGGAGCCCCTGCGATGGACGGTGTATTGTGTGCTGGTGAGCACATCCAAAAGGAAAGCGGGCAAAAAGGGTGTTTCTACAGAGACAGGTTGTTTAAATATCCTGGAAAAAATAAATGCAGAGCACGGAGGTTTGGTTTTATTTGCTTTTAAACATGTAGCTTGGGCTACCCTCAGAATTCTTTATCCTCCTGTTTAATGTGGTGTCAACAAAAGTGAGTTAGCTTCTGGGTGCTTCTGTCTTACATAAGAAAGACAAGTAAGGGAGGTGTTGACTTAAAATAGTCTTGAAACATTATTCATTTTGTCTATTTTAACATGGGCTAGAAAAACACTAATATTCAATACGGCAAGAAAATCTGTGAAGAATTACCATGGTGATTTCTGATATTCTGTAGGATACATGCTTTAGCCAGTTTATGCTCACCTACATTAATGCTTTGCCTTCTAATCTTTATCCGAACTTAGCAGCATTGGGCCCAAATTCATTACCACTGGATTCAATTATTTCACTGCCATTGATTTAAATCACAGAATGGTTCAGGTTGGAAGGGACCTTAAAGATCATCTAGTTCCCACAGAGCCCAAGCTTGTCCCTTGCTTGGCAGAAGAAGTCAGCAGGCTGGAGAGCAGCCCCCACGTCTGCACATGCTGCTGGTTTGATCTGCTAAGGAAGACGTTCTGTGGGGATGCAGTTTCTGTCTAGAGCGACACTGGTTACTCCCACTGCACATATATTTGAAGATAGTAGCCATCTCTCTCCATTTATCCGTTGTTGCGATCACAGTCTCAAATCATCAGTCTAATCCCTACCAAATCTTTAAAACCTTGGAAAGTTGCAGTTGACGATCTTAAGTCACTAATTCAAGTAATAACAGGATGCCTGTCTTCTAGTGAGGTAAAGCTAGAACTGATGTCCCCTTTTTGTCACAATTTTCTTTAAAAACTAGTTGTCATAATGTTGTCATAATTAAAGACTAAGTGAGGTATTTAGGTACTTCATTTTTTTACGCATGCAGGACAAATCACTCTCTGAATAATGGCCTAAGACATTCCTAAGCAAGGAATGTGTACCCCTACAAACTGGTTTTTCCTATGAGAGCCCAGCCTGCTTCTTTCAAGACACCAGTTACAAAAAGAGATACAAAAGCTTACTACATCCTTGTTAGAGGCACTAAACCAGTCGTACTGCCTAGTCTAAGAGTTTCCAAACCAATTAAGTAGCGAAGTTTTTTTTAGAATTTTAAAGATAGAAAAGCCTTGCACCGGAGTGACATTAATAGACATTATTACAAATATCTGATGCCTGAAGCACTTAAATGCTATCATTAACCCCAATTAATCTTTTTCCCTTTAAACTGATTTTCAAAGAACAATTCTCAGCAGCCTGTAGCACTAAAATAAAGACCTGTAAGCATTGTGTATAGAGCAGTGTTTCCCAGACAATCCACAGTTGCCATCTGCTGGAACTGTGTGGATCTACATGTTTCAGTAAACCGGCTCCACGTTACTGATAATGGACAACAAAATAATGGAGACATTATGTTGGGAAACAACACTCTGGATGTTTATAACTTTTAGTCAAAAAGACAGATGAATACGAGGTAACATCATTCTACTGGGCTGCAGCAGTTAAAATACCAGCATTAGATTCCTCAGCAAATCCGCGTTCTCCGCTGCACCATAAACCTGTGGCACGGCTGGACGCTGCGGTTGAATGCAGCATGACGTGTGTGATGGCAGAGGACCACCATGGCCGTATCAGCACAACAGAGGAGTAGCTGCACCGCAGGTGAGGTGATGGGGTGATAACACAGGGCCTGAGATCCTGACCCACTTCACTAAGGACGCTCTGCAAATCACAGATGTTCCCTTTCAGGTAACTTACACTAGAATGCAGCAGCTCCGGGTTAGTACGGGCTGCTGCTGATCTGGGCTGCTAATAAGCCACACTGACTTAAAAAAAAAACCCAAACAGACAAATCCTCGTGGCTATTTCCAGCAGAAGGGAACTACTCTTTCTTACAGAACTTCATTACCAATACTGGTAAGGAAATCACTATTATCCCATTAAAAAAATATTTTAATCCATGCAACAGAGGTTTGGGTTTTGCCAAGACTCATCATATAGAAAGAAAGGAGTGCAGGAATGGGAACCTCTCATTCTTTTCTGTCGGATGTGATAGGCCTTATTTTCAAAACAGAACTGAAAAACCTTCTTTTGAGCTTTCTCAAAGAGATCAGTTCACTTCATAGTCTGCTTTTCAGGTGTAATAAAGATCCCATCTAAACATGGAATAAAATAAAATCAAATTACCTGTGGGAGCCTGTCAGCTCTTCAAAACCAGGTGTAGCGGACAGCAAAGTTACAACTTTTTATGATGCTGAGGATGGTCTAGTAGAAGATAAAAGTGCAATGTCCTGCCACCTGGGGAGAGAAAAAAGAAAAAAAGCTCAGGACTACACTCTAGGAAGCTGTTCAGGAATTTGTAGTTCGCTACAGAAGTCGATTGTGTTTCAAAAGCAGTATGCCAGGAACAATGATCAGACACTACATTGTGTTTGCAAACCAGTTACAACCTTGCTAGCTAATGCACAAAGCAAAGCTGACATCCTCTCCCCAAAATGCCATCTGCCCATGAGCGGGAAACATCTCCTAAGAAACTTGAGTGTTTAAACAACCTTGTAATCCAAAAAAATACAAACCAACTCAAGATTTCTAAAATAATGGCATTAGTACTGAGCGATCAACTACAAAATCTCTGCGAGATGTAAAAATATTTTTGTTGAGATTATCTTCAAGCACTGAGGATTGACCTAATCTTTTGTTTTCAGTAAGTTGTGCCAGGGAAAAATAACAACAATAAACCACACACACCCTCAAATCACAGTTCTGAAGAGCCGCACTACCTTTTATCTCTCACTTCCACAACTGAAGGAGCTGGACTCATCTAATTGACATGATGGGGGATCAAAGTCTAGCTTGCCCTGAAAGAATTATGTTTATACACATACCTTACGTAATGTTCCCCATTTTCAGGGAGGAAATTTGGAACACATGAAGGTTTAAAGGCCCATTTGAAACCATACTGACAGTTGCCACGAAGATGAAATTAAGAGTGGATACACGAATAATTCAGATTAAAGACTGATAAACGAAAAACTGCTAAAACTGATAAAAGTCGTGGTTTTCCTATGCAAGCACAAGATTTTCAACTGTGGTGGGTTGCCCAGTGGCAGACACTAAAGCAAACCTGTGTCTTGGATAGCTTACTTGCTTGGAAAAACGCTCAAAAATACCCAAGGACAACAGCTGTTTGGCCAGAATAAGCGGCATTTCCACTAGGGGACTCCCCGAGTTCACTATTCCACCCCTTCATCTGGAGAACAGGCAAACCCCCCTCTCCTTCACCCGGGAGGCGGCTGTGCCTCGGTCACAGCGGATTCACCGTTTGAAAGAAAAAAAAAATATCAAAGTGTCACTAGAAAAGCCCCAGCGAAACGCTCCGTTATAAAGCCAGGGGCATTAACCATGCCACAGACTCGCTCTTGGGAGAGCGCGGTTAATCCACCGCCACCTGTACAACGGGTTCCGTTGGTTTTCTCTGTCCCCTCAGAAGTGCAACACTGTTCATCTTTGCTATTTAATTTCCTCTTTATTATCTTGACCGCTGTTTTTCTGCTTTAACACTTTGGAATGAAACCCCTTAAGGCTGGATGCTGCATTTACACTCGCGGGAGATCGTACTCCCGGGGAGCTTTTCTGACAGCTTTGGGGCTGCAGCCAGGCCCTTGGCCCGGGGGGTTGCGTGTGCTGGCTGGGTGGTTTTGGGGGCTAAGGGGTTTTTTTGTTTGAGGGACAGGGGTTTTTTTGAGCTCGAGTCAGAGCTGCGCTGATGAAGGACTCCAACTCTGCCCCGCCTCCCCCCC
>NW_010401090.1:0-1914 GCF_000710305.1 Buceros rhinoceros silvestris
CCCAGGACAGCCTGGTCCAGGTGTCCCCATCTCCTGTCCCCATCTCTTCCCTGATCCTGCTGTGTCCCTCTCGACCCATCCCCAGCTGTCCCTTGTTCCGATCCCAGCCTGGGCTGAGTTGGGAAAGTAGAAAATATCCACAGGTTTGAATATTAGTTAACTTTGCTAAAAATGCTTTTGCCTGCCTTTGAGTTGGGGCCAGCTGTCCCCATCCCCTGTCCCCAGTCTAGGGCTATCCCAGCGGTCCCTTGTCCCCTGCTCAGCCTTATCCAGCCACCCCCTGTCTCCTGTCTAGCCAGGCCCCCCACCCATCTCTGCCCTCTCCCATCACCAGTCGCCACCCACAGCCCATCACTGCCCTCGCCTGCGCCTGCAGACACGAGGGGGAGCATTTCCCAGGGGTCCCATAGGACCATCCCCAGCAAAAACCACTTTGATTCCACACACCAGCCACATGAGTCCTTATTTCTCCTACTCCGGCTGTGACTGTTTGACGTGTGTTGCGGGACAACCACCCGCCAAGCAGCAGAGGTGGGAGTGAAGAGAGTCACTGACGTTTTCCTTTCAGCTTCCTGCAAGAACAGGCAAGTCCAGTCCCTCGTTTAAAGTCCTCCTTGTGCTTTAGATGCGCCGGTCAAGGCTCCAGCAGCGGCAAAGCGAAACAGCTGCTGCAGTCAGGGTAATTTTGAGACATTGTCTGGGCACGGGAGTTTAAACCTTCTAATTAAGCGAAAAAATTGGGGTAAGTGGTTCTGCAGATCGTGTTTCGCACCACGTTTCATGGCAGCTCTCAGGGCAGTTCATGTTCCCCCCTGTTTCTCAATTCCTGCCAGAAACCAGAGGGAAACTCCTTAAAGAGTCTGTTTTCTGCACAGTTTCACTCTTCCCTAAGGGAATAAACCCCACAACTTGAAATAATGCTCTAAGAGCCTCAAGTCTGCAAAGGACAGAAAAATCCAGGCTAAAATTAGATTTTAAGAATTTGGGGGGGAAACAGCTGCACCAGCACGATGCCATTTCTTTCTGAACAACCCCATGACAGGAACTTTTTAGAGAGTTCTAAAAGCAGCCGATCACCATCCTCAAAGGGCTTCAAACCGCAGCTGCCCAGCGGGACATCTCGCTTCCTGATCGAATGATGGTCCTCGGGGCCAGCCCGCAATTCGCCGGCTCGGGAAGGCGGTTGGGTGAATTATTCATGGCGTTTAGCGGCCTCTTAAAGCATTTCAGGGGTAGAACGCGGGGAAGAGCCATAAATAAACCATGGAGGAGCAATCCGCTTTGTGTGGATGGTAGCAAAGGCTTCAAAACACAGCGAGGTGGGAGAGCCTCGCCCTCAGGAGACTCCCCTGAAGCCCTAAAAAACCCCCCAACATCCTCTCGTGTTCCAAAGTCCTGCACGTACGGGAAGGGCTGGGGATGGGGCGAGCAGAGAGGACAGACCTCCTCCTCCTGGGCAGCCTCGCTCCAGCTTCGATCCATCACAAAGTACCACTTCGGGTTTCATAATGGCTTCACGCTGGCAGAAATGGGCACTTCTGCCAAAAGGAGCCTCCGCAGCTCCTGGCTGCTCGTTCCCTCCCCTGTGCCGGCACAAGGGTCTGAGTTCGCGTAAACGCGCTGGAGTGGGATGCTCTGGATGGCGAAGAATGCAACACTCCCAGGAGAAGAACTGATTTTTAACGCAGGGAGGACATGTATCCACCACGCCCGCAAAACTGACCTCAGGAAAGAGGGAGACACATCAGAGAGGCATGTTCCGCGAATTGACGCTGAAACACCACAGGAGAGAAAGCCAAGTGTAGGGCAAGGCAGTGCTGTGGCAACGGGCCACCTGGAATCCTCTGGGAGACCCCCCTGCAGGGCTGGCTCCAGCTCGGGGCTCCTCAGCACAGCAGAGACACGGAGCTGCTG
>NW_010401090.1:2235-2648 GCF_000710305.1 Buceros rhinoceros silvestris
GTGGGAGAAGCCCCATGCCTGTCCCCATTGCAGGTCAGGTTGGAGCTTGGGGCTCTGAGCACCCTGCTCTGGTTGCAGATGTCCCTGCTGACTGCAGGGGTTGGACTGGGTGAGCTTTGAAGGTCCCTTCCAGCCCAAACCACTCTGTGATTCTGTGATTTCCTACCACCAGGGAACACCAAGTACACTTGATTATTTATTTCATTTATGTCGTTTCCCTTCTTCTTTATTTTTTTTGTCAAAGGCTGAAAATATTTCAGCTTTTGTTTACAGATGATGGTTTTTAAACCTTTGATCTTCTGATTTTTTCCCTTCCTTCTGGATTTCCACCAATTTTTCCATATTTTTGTTAATGTGTCTCCTCGAAGCTTGATGTAAAGCTGCAGCTGAGACCCACAAGCTCATCCAGAGAG
>NW_010401090.1:2867-3165 GCF_000710305.1 Buceros rhinoceros silvestris
GGTGTTTCAGGCAGTGCTGGAGGATCTGGGGATCCCAGGAGATCCCTATGCCTTCCTAAACCCGCCCGTGGGAGCAGGTGGCAGAACCACCAGTGCCTCCCACTCACGCCGTCACCTGCAATCCCTGCAATCTGCTGCTGTAGCGCTTTGCAGAGCTGGGTGGTTTAGCTTGTCTCAGCAAGTTTACGGGAAGCCATCGAGAGGCTCCAGCTAACCCAAGGCGATGAGGTCATGATTCCCGCCGTGCGAGCAGCTCAATCGGGTCCTATCGTTCGCCTGTGGCTGGGGGCGCCAGTTT
>NW_010401090.1:3285-3671 GCF_000710305.1 Buceros rhinoceros silvestris
CGGTGAGGGCGGGGCGTGTTGGGCTGCTGGGGCGGGAGCCACAGTTGGGGTGGTGTTTGAGGCCATTAGCGGGATCAGCACCAGAATATGTTTACTCTGGGCCTAATGAGACAATTTAATTTCTCTTAACTGTGCTCAACAGCGCTGCTTAAAACCCTGCACTCGCGTTTTACTGTGTTTTCCATTAAATTGGACGTACAAACAAGTGTTCTGTAAGCGCAGCACCACGAACGAAGAACAAGAGCTGTGAATTCCTAAAGCTTTCAGATGTGCTGCTTGTAATGGGCATCCACCACCCCACCAGAGCTCTCCCTGTGGGGAGCACCAGGGAAGCCCCCAAGGAGCATCACAGGAGGAACATAGAACCACAGACTGGTCTGGGTTGG
>NW_010401091.1:0-392 GCF_000710305.1 Buceros rhinoceros silvestris
CAAGCAGCAATGGTTGCCGCTGCGGTTGAAGTGGCTATGAAGCCACATACCCAAATTGTAGCAGCAGTGCTGAAGGGGCGTAAGTCACGTTTGCAACCCCGAAGCAGGACGTTTTCAGCTGAGACCTCTACATCATGTCTGTTTCAGGAATGAGAATAAGAGTACAAATGCTGTTTAATGACCACCCAGCAGCGACCCCAGTAGTGGAATTGGGCACACATGAAATTACAGATTCTGTGATTGCAGAAGTGGAGTTTTGCAGCTGTTCACACATGCGTACTGGCCACACGCTGTGGGCGGGCAGCTTGAACCTCTGCTCTAAAGGCAGTGCTGTTTGGGCACAGAGACGAGGTAGCTTATGGAACTGTGAGGACCACGTTGCCTCCGTGGGG
>NW_010401092.1:0-226 GCF_000710305.1 Buceros rhinoceros silvestris
GGTGACGCCAAGGGCGCAGGGGGTCATTCCTCGGGGGTTTGGGGAGTTCTTTGAGATTTCGAGATGTTCCTTGAGGGTCTGAGATGTTCCCTGAGGGTTTTGAGATGTTCCTTGAGGGTTTTGAGGAGCTCCCTGAAGGTTTTGAGGAGCTCCCTGAAGGTTTTGAGGCGCTCCTTGAGGTTTTGAGATGTTTCTTGAGAGTTTGGAGACATCTTTGGGGGTTCTG
>NW_010401092.1:533-762 GCF_000710305.1 Buceros rhinoceros silvestris
TTGAGGAGCTCTCTGAAGGTTTTGAGGAGCTCCTTGAGGTTTTGGCGGTTACTAAAACCGGGAGCTCTAACCACGGTGGAGATCCACCCAGAAGCCCAAGTTTTTGGCTGTTCCCCCCCGATTTCTCTGGTGTTTCGGTGTCTTCTCCAGGCGACCCGCAGCCCCCCCTTCTCCCCGCCGCCGCCCTCCAGCGCCTGGTGGTCCTGTCCCACGGCCACGGCCAGGAGTG
>NW_010401093.1:0-385 GCF_000710305.1 Buceros rhinoceros silvestris
TTGATGGCAGGGAGGGTGGGCCGGGGAAGAGGAGGAGATGTGCACGGGCGAGAGCCTGGGCTGGAGCGCCAGCCTCACCGATCGCCATGGCAACGGGCACCTCGCGCTCATGCAGAATTAATGCCGGCCTTCGGTGTCCTGACACAGGCGTACGGCTCCATCCCTGGAGCCCTGCCTTCCCCTCTGCCCTTTGAGCTTATGCAAGCCCCAAAAGCAGCTCTGCCCTGCTCTGTGCCGGCTTCCCCGGCCTTTCACACTGCGGTGTCTGTATGTACTGGGTGGAGCAGGGCCGGTGTCCTTCCAGAAGGAAAGCTCAACTCAGCACCCTTTGCTATTAGATGTGCTTGCTTGCCACCTCCTTGCTTGTCTTCTGGCTGAGGAAGTG
>NW_010401093.1:534-896 GCF_000710305.1 Buceros rhinoceros silvestris
TGCCCGTGGCTCGTTCCTCAGCAGACCCGTCAGCCCCCTGGGCTCCGAAGGTGCTCTCCAGCCTTGTTGCCCGCTCTGTGATGGTGGCGTTGCCTCTCTAACAAAGGTATTTAACAGCGACTGCTCGAGGCAGGATTTGGGACAGGACACGCGTGGCCCACTAGTGACCTCCCCGTCTCTGGGGACTAAGCAGGGGACAGCGGTAGGTGGGACGCAGAGGTGTGCGTTGGCTCAGAGCCCATCGGTGTGTGTCGGATGTTTTAGAGCATCACGGCTTTCTCCCTCCGCTCGCCAGCCCAGCCAGCTGGGGGCTGCTCTCCACGTTGTGCTCCCCAGTCCCGTCTGCTTTAAACGGCTTTAGC
>NW_010401093.1:1517-2665 GCF_000710305.1 Buceros rhinoceros silvestris
TCATCCAGTGTCTGGCTGTGCTTTCCTGATTGTTTTTTTGGCCCGTTTGGAGAAGGGATGGACTCCCCTGAGATCTGGAGCAGGTTCCTGCTGTCAAACGCCTCTTCTGCCTTCGGGGCGAGCTGCCAGGAATTGCCTCCTCCCGTCCCCCTCTTCTGTTGGGGTGTTCAGGGCCCTCCTCATCCTCCTCCTCCTCCCTTGGCCAGATTCCTGAGGAGAAAGCATTGTTCCTGGGGGTAGAAACCATGTGCCCAGCAGAACCCCTCTCCAGTGCTCCTCTTGGTGGCCTGGCTGTGGGGAACGCGGGGCTGGCGGGCAGGCACGTGGCAGGGTGCAATAAACAGTCAGTAAGCTGCTCCAGTAGCGATTTTTTCCTTTTCTGCACAGTGGAAAAGAGCAATTTTGACATTACTTTTATGATTATTGTTATTAAGCTGGAGAAACATTTTAATATGAATGCTTGGGGCCTATTAGATAGAGCTCTTCACCTCAAGATCTCCAAGCACTTGATGAAACCAGCTTGTTATTAATCCCTACTACTTCTATTGAGCTACTTACCTACCGACATTGCGGCTTGGTGATTGTTATTACCCGCGGTTTGTGTAAATGGGAGAACCAAAGCGCAAAACTGGATGGGGAGCTGAGGCTGGAAGCTCTGAAGCAGAAGCTGCTCTCCACCATCCCTGCCTGCAGCTGCCCATCCTCACTGCTGCTGCCTGGGAGGCTCAGAAGAAGGCTGAGACGGGTTGGGAAGCTGGTGCAAATGGTGGCATGGCCAGAACTGGCAGCTGGTGGCAGGTGCTGGCTCCAGGCTGCGAAGGGCAGCGTGCTGGGCTGCTGTGTTTTTCAGGATGCAGGCGACGAAGGAGGGCACAGGGCAAGCCTCAAGGTGGGAGGGGTGGGGAGAGAGGGATCGCTGAGGCACAGAGCGAGCCCTTTGCATACCTGTACTGTCACGGGCTCTGTCTTGGCAGAACAGTCTGGCCAGCTCCAGCCTGGGTTTGCTCCAGGATGAGCCAGCACACGTGTGTGTGCTGTGCAGCAGCTTCATTTCGCCCAGGTCTTGGGCCCAGCTTAAGCAGAGCCTTTTCTTCATCAGCAGCCGCCTCCTGTGCTGCCCGCACCGACTCCCGCAGCTCTCTGCAGAG
>NW_010401093.1:2889-3295 GCF_000710305.1 Buceros rhinoceros silvestris
TTCCAGCCGTTTTGGGCATCTGCAGGCGCTGTTGGACGCGAGGAGGTGGAGCTGGTGCCATCTGCCCTGGCAGCTACTCGTGGAGAACCAGCCACCTGTGCCTGCGCAGCTCGGGGAAATGCTGTGCTGAGCCTTGGCAGGGGCTTCCCTGGTAATGAAGCATCCCGCGCCCGCCCTGCTGCTAATTAGGGGCTGCTGAAGAGATGTCATGGGTGGGGTGGGAGACCTGGGTCTGGGCTGGGTTGTTACACCTGGTGCAATGAGTGGTGGTTCTTCCTTCTGCAGGAGCAGCTCAGTTCTGAGGAATGCCAGCAGCTCTGGGCCTGGAGCGCAGTAAGAAGCGCTATGCAACCCTGACTCTCACTCTTGTCCCCACAGATTCGGCTGCCAGTATAGAGAGGCTCCC
>NW_010401093.1:3393-6694 GCF_000710305.1 Buceros rhinoceros silvestris
GACTCGCCCTGCTGCCCCCACAAATGCCCCTGCCAGTATAGAGAGGCTCCCAGAGGCTCCTCCAGCTTCTCACCTCTCTCCTTTCCCCTTTTCTTGGCTCATGGTTCATTGATGCCGGCATCCCACCCTGGTTTCCCGTGCGTTGGGCCAGAGAAGGTGTTTCCATAGATGGTTTCTGCTGCTTGGCTGGGGCTCCTGCCCCGCCGCCTGTCGGGACGGGACATCCCCTCCCACCCCAGTGTTTTCTGTGAACACCCCGTGCTGTGAGCCCCCGCATCGGGCAATGTCTGCCCTGCAGTAAATGGACACCGAGGTGGTGGTGGTCACCCGTTGCCTTTTGGAGAATGCAGCTGCATGACCTGTTCTCCAGAGGAGAGGAAACCCTCGTTAGCATCCCTTCATGCTCTTTATCCTGAACCAGGCAGTCACTGCAGGACATGAGGTAGAGCCTCAGAGCATGGTGTATCTGAGCTGGAGCTGCGGCTCTGAACCCAGTCAGGTCTTTCCCCAGCCTTGATGGCTTCTAAAAGCCTTTCTTGCCTTTGCAGGCTCAGCCTGGGGCTGCTGGGGGACAGGAGGCTGCTCGCCCGCCCGTGGTCGCGCTGACTCAGTTGTGGCAGGAAGCACAGCACCACGAGATATCTGTAGCAGCACCTTTTGTTTCTCCCCTCCTCTCCAGGAGGTACACTTAGTTATTATTGTTGTTGTTGTTATTTATTATCCTGTTTCTGCTCCAGTGCTGCTAAGAGACGTGCAGAGGCTTGGCTGGTATTCAGCGTGCTTACAATAAGCCCAAGGCTCCCCCTTTGTTCTGTACAGCTTGCTCGAGTGTTGTGTAGATACCTCACTTGAGCTGTTCTTCTGCCTCATCTTCGGCAGCTCGGGAGGTTTGGGAAAGGTCAGCTCCTGGCTGTAGCTTTTTTCTGCTCCAGACAAGTGCAGCTCTCGCTGTCTGCCAAACGCCTTGTCTCCGCAGCTCCAGGAGGATTTAAGCTTCGCTCCAGGTCAGCCTGCTCTCTGCTCTCCCCGCACAGCCTTGCTGTGCACTTTGTAGACAGTTTTGAAGCTCAGGCTTGAACAAGTGCGGGGAGATCCCACCTCCCCCCTGCCACTGGGGAACAGGCACAATAGGCTGCAGCCTCCAGTGTCCCGAGTGGGAGCTCCAGCTGTTGCAAGCTCACACTGGCTCTGGTTCACCAGTGCCTTCCAGTGTCCGCCCCGCAGAGGTGTCCATCATAGCTGGCTCAGCAGCCTCCAGCTGCAGCGTTGCTCTGGATAAGGCAGGCTCCAGGCTTGATCTCAAGCCAGCCCTGCCCTGGCATGTCTGTTGGGTGATGTAGAAGGCATACCAAGGGGTATGGTTGCTCTCCTGGTGATGTTGTACTGGAGGGGCGGCAGGTGAGCAGAGCTCTGGTCCCTCTGCGCGCCTCTGCTCTGCGGGGCTTGTCCCAGTCGGGTGGGCAGGTAGGTGATCTCCTTGCCTTGCTGATGAGCACCTTCTCTGCCCTCCTGTCTGCCCCGTCTCCTCTCAAAGTCGGGAGCCTGAAGGTTAGGCTGGTCCCTGTGTTGTTTCATGGCCTGACACCCAGCAGGGCAGGGCCTGGCCCCTGGGCGCCCGAAGTAGCTCGTGGGGTGCTTTGGATAGCACTGTGTTGACCAGCACTGTCAGGAATCACATTTAGGAAGCCCTTGCACTTCTGCATGCTTTATCTGCTGCCTGGAGGTTATTCAGGCTGTGGGGTACCAGTGTTAGGGCAAGAGCACTTTGTACCTTGCTTACCGTTGCCCTCTGCCCAGACCCAGCAAAGCGCTTCTGTCTGTGCTGGCTCTGCACAGGGAATGGGATGGGGAGGCTCGCTCGGTGCCCTGGAACTGGGCTGGTAGCCTCTTCTTTTTGCTGCTAATCTGCTAACTTTCATTCCCCCTGTGTCAGGGACGGTTGCACTTCTTGCATCCTCCCAGGTAAAGTTAGAGAGAGATGGAGTGAGGAGCTGGGGAAGAAGGAGCTCCCTCTGATTGTCACCCTTTGCAGTGCTGGTTGGGTTGAGCCATCCTAGCAGGCACAAAAGCCTGTTTCACCTCCTGGGCCTGGCAGGGGAATTAAGGCAGTTTGTTTTGTTCTTGCGGTGTTCTTTCGTCATCCAGGAGCATTGCAGCAGTGCATGGGTGAGTTCTCAAAAATCTCAAAAATTGCTGTGAACAAACAGGCTTCTTCACGGTAGCACCCGCGGTGATCAGAGGTGAAAGGCTTTGAAACATCCAATTTGCTTGTCACAATTTGTTTCTAGTTGGAAGCATTTTTCTCTCTCGCTTTGTCTGCTTCTCGGCCTGATCCCCAGAAGGTTCTGTGAAGCCGGAGCCTCATCCTCAGGAAGGACTGAAGCGCTGAAGGTGTTTGGGGGTTGCGCCCCGCTCCCCTCCTGGGAACGGAGCCCATTGGCAGGGAGTGGCGAGGTGCTTCCCACCTTGTTTTCCCTATCTGCAAGGGTGCTTCAGACGGACACCTCTCTCCCCCTCACCTTAGCAGGCACCTGAGCGACCTCTGCTCCGAGCTGGCTCTGCATCTGTTGCACACACCAGCTCCATCCCCTTCCCGTCGGTAGGTCTGACCTCTAAGACAGCCCCACGGCTGCCTCCCATGTGACTGGCAGCTGCTGGCACACCACAGTCACCCCCCTGTTCCGCAGACCTGGAGGGACAGGATGGATCCCTGCCCATCCTGCACTTGCCCATCTCCCCTGTACCCACTAATCTCCGAGCTCAACAGGCTCATCTGCATTTTCAAAAAAATTAAGAGTGAGAAAAAGAAAGAGCAGCGCTGGGAAGAGCAGGAGAGACTATCCAGAGCGCTTCATAAAACCGATGAATTGCTTTTAGATATTAGGCAGGAGAGAAAGAGTTCTCTTTTATTTGATGATATTAGTCTCTTAGTGATGCATTGTTGCTGTGCATAGAAGCTCAACATCTCAAGGCAGTCAAAGGCAAACGCCCGGGAATTGAAGTGTAAATGAGCCGCCGTTGAACATTTTATTTTGCCTTTTATGATTTCTCGTTCTCTCATTATGTAGGTCAGTCTCCATTTCTAACGTATGCCGCGTGCGCAGGAGCGCGCGGGGCGGCGAGGTGTGCCCGGGGGTGCAGGAGGTGCATTGAAGTGTAAATGAGCCGCCGTTGAACATTTTATTTTGCCTTTTATGATTTCTCGTTCTCTCATTATGTAGGTCAGTCTCCATTTCTAACGTATGCCGCGTGCGCAGGAGCGCGCGGGGCGGCGAGGTGTGCCCGGGGGTGCAGGAGGTGC
>NW_010401094.1:0-3796 GCF_000710305.1 Buceros rhinoceros silvestris
CGGCGTCAGCGAGGCTGCTTCTCCCGCACGCTGACCGAGCCGTCCTCCATGCCGAAGTACACCACCTCTGCCATGTCGATGAAGAGCCCCGTCTCCACCACACCTGGGGAACAAGTTCGTGTGCTGGTTAGTGCCAGAGCCACCCCACTGCTTGAGTCCCCTGCACTGACTCCGGTTCTGTTTGTGAAGGGCAACCAACGTCTCCATCAGAGGTCTGGAGAGAGGTGTCCAACCTGGGTGATGCTCCAGGAAGTCTTCACCATGTGGCCAAGAGGAAGCTCTCTCCAGAGTAAGAAACAACTCCCAAAGCTCCCCCGAACACTCACACCATCCCAGCCACCACCATTAGACTAACACAATCACGAGTGTGGCATTTTCAGCCATGTGTGACCCAGAGGAGCAAGAAGCAGCTACACACAGCCACAGGCTCCATTTTCCTTTACACACACGTACAAGAACTATCCTGACAGAGAACACCTGGACAACCCTCGTTCAAATGTTAAGACACAGAAGATCTGATGCTACCTCTGCAACTTGTAGACCATTTGCAAATGTACTTTTGGTTGCGTTTAATTACGGGGTGCTCCTAACACCACAGTGATCACTGTGTCCCAGCCAGAAGCCAGGAAGGTAGAAAGAAATGGAGGACAAGGGCTACCACAAGCACGAGGTGGCCAGAGCCCTGCTATTGCCTCTGTATTTTGGCTTCAACTCACCCACTCAACTCATCCAGTTCTGCTCATCCACTCCTGAGTAGGGAGGAAGCTCTTCTCCCCTTAGCAGGTCCATTTCTGAGCAGCAAGTGGTGCTGAAACCACCTCCACACCAGTGGAGGAACAGGTTCCACCAGCGGTGGAACAGGTCCAAGCATTTACTGTTCCTCTCTCAAGCAAAAGAGAAGCAAGGAAGGAGTCCTTGCTGTTTTGTTTGCAAATGGTGTAAGAGGCCTCTAGGAACAGCTCTGCTGATCCAGGCATCTGTAGAGCCATGGGCAGCCTCCACAGGAGGACAGGGAGCACTGCAGCAGGCACAGCCCAGACCAGCAGTGCTCCCCGGCTCATTTAGATCAGAGCCTGGTTCGTTCAGATCTGCTCCTGATGAAGATCCGAACCTGCCACCTACTGCTGGCTGCAAGCAAGTGCCAGGAAGTTATTCCAGCAGTGAAGACAGTGGGATGAGCCAAGGCAGCATCCTAGCAGTTTGCTCCTAGAGCAGGGAAAACCAACATGGGTCTGTTTTCAGTACATCAGCCTTGTAAGCAGCACTGAGGGAAGCAAAGTCACCAAAGAGAAGCAGCTAGAAGTTACTGGTGACTCTTCCTACACCCACGGCCTTTCCCTGCTACTATGTTGTAATTGTAGCGCCAGGACAACTTTGCTGCTTGGTGGGGACACCGAGGTTTGCACGGCGGGACCCCGGCCTGTTCCCACATGTTCTGACAAAGCACGGTCAGCGAAGGCAGTTGTGTTACAGACTCCAGGGGCAGGCAGGTGTCTGGGATAAACTCAAAGATAGAAGATACAATCTGTATTCAAAAGCTGACCAGACTCAAGGGCACACTTTGCCAGGATAACCAGAAAGATCTCCAGATGTGGCTGGGCTAGGCTGGCTGCTGCTTCACTGAAGTCCAGGGCAGACCTGGATCATCCAGAAGCAGCTCTGACCCGGGCAGCAGGTCTCATGCAAGTCCGGAGCTTCTCTTGCCGAGAAGCTGTTTCATTTGCAAACAGTACAATCAGGCACGGCTTCTCCCTTGTGCAGCAACAGCTAGGGCACGCGGCACCCTCAGGGCAAGGTGAGCCTGTAGGACCACACAGCAGTAACGGGATGCAGAGCGGTCAGCAGCTTCTGGAAAACACCAGGGCAAACCCTCCCTCCAGAGTCCACCAGTGTTTCCATTCAAAGCCCCTCTCTAAATGGGCACGAGGAGGGTAAGGAAGAGCACAGCACTGTTGTGCCTAATGGGAGTCAGCATCGTTAAGCCACCCGGCATCATCCCAGGTTTTCACCACCATATGGAAATGCCACGTGGGTACAATCGTAATAGTTCAGCTGACAGATCACTCAAGTAGAATCAAATGTAGGGACTCGTAAGAGGGCAGTAAACACACACACATTCCCTCCTGTCCAGAGGAGAGCTCCCACAGTCAGGGTTATCGAGCACGGACCGAGCCTTACCCAGCTTTGGATTTGTTTTTTAAATCACAGACATTACCTGGTATCATTTTTATAGCGGTGTTCACTTCACTCCATTCATGAACCTTGTCAAACTTCCAGTCCAAGATGAAGTTCCCGTTGTCTGTCACCACGGGGCCCTGGGAAGCAAAGACATTTGTCACCACCATGAGCTCTTTCTCTACCAGCTAGGGACTGTCACAGCCTCTGTGGGACCAGCAGTCCCCACTGCAGCGGTTTAGAGAGTCATCATTCAGGGCAGGCCACAGTACGTCTGTGAGGTAATCCACCACCCCAGGCGACTGCTCGTTCCTTACTCCTGCCTACAGACAATCATGCAGAAGCTGGGAACAACGATGCAATTCCATCCCTGCAATGGGGATGGAATTACAGGGGATCCTGTAAGGCCAGGTTAGTGTCCTAAAAAGGCTCTTACAGACAACTGACACCAAAGTAAAACCCCACTGCCCCGGTGGTAACAGCGTGCTGTGGGATGCTGTGGGGAGCTTCAGGAGCTGAAGAGCTGATGGACTGTGGCGTGCCCAGCGCTCTGTCAAGCCCAACAGAAGGAGCAGTTGGTTCCTTTCAACAGGGCAGAGGTTGCTGGGGCTGAAGACAAGGTGTTTCAGCAGCACTGAGCGAGGGGCGGAACCGCAGGTACCAGGAGGGACCAGCAACCCCCAAGGGCACGGCGTGTACTGGAGCAGCGCTGATGTGCACTCCCTGAGCACGACTGGTCTCAAGTTCACCGGAACGACTGATCTGCTCTTCTCAGGCACCCAAATGCAGGCCCTAGAGCCTCCTGGGATCAGACACATCAAAAAGAAGGGTTTGGCCTCCAGGTGCTAACTCCGGCTGTTACTGCAGGCAGCCTTTCCTTCCCCTTGCTGTGCCACATGGTCTGGCGAAGCCCCGCTGCTCAAGTCAGGATAGAGCAGTGGCGGCAGAGAAAAAGCAGCTTCGGTTTAATTCAGCCTGGCTCTGTGCGGTATGGAGGAGCCTGGGATGGAGCACGAGCTGTCCACCCAACTCGAGACCCTCTTTGGCACCAAAGAGAAGCAGGTCAGACCGGGACTGGCAATCACTCCTCGCCCTGCTCAGGGATGTTTGCTTTAGGAGGCAGAAGCCAGAGAGGCTTTCGATGAGCAGCCTGAACACCTGAACACACAGTTCATTAACCAAAGCATAATTAGGAGGAATTACACAAGATGCCACTTACGGGAGTGAAAGCCCAAATTTAATTAGATGAAAGGCCAGACCTCCAGTCCTCCATTTGCCCACGTTCAGGAGGCTCCTACAGGGACACGGAGCTGAGCCAGGACACGTACCGCTTTGCTAACAGCCATCCGCAGCTCTGCCACACCGCCAAAGTTTTTGGTCAGGGCTCTGGTGACGGGGACGTAAGCCATGGGGATGACCTCGATAGGAATTCCCTTCTTCCACTGCTCCCCGAGGCTCTCTGATTTTTTCCTGCGGACACAGAGGGAGGTGGGGTCGGCAGCAGGTACACCATAAACGTTATCACCGCGCCTCCTGCAAACCCCTCGGGGCGAGGCCCCAGAAGGCACAGCGGGCAGTGCACACACGCACACGTGCAGGAAGAAGCAGCCCAATGCACGAC
>NW_010401094.1:3929-6610 GCF_000710305.1 Buceros rhinoceros silvestris
CCTCTTTTGACATGTTTTGGACAAGCAGGACCCGAGTTGTGTTTTCTATAGCCCCGCAGCCGTATGTACAGAAGGGGAAATTTATTCTGTGCCGACAATCTCTGAGCTCAAGAGCAGAGCAGCCATTCCCCCACAAGCTCTGCTGACTCCTGAGCAGACCTGCTGAGCTGAAAATTAAGAAAAAAAGCTGAACTGAATGGCTGAAGCCATGGGAGTCAGGCTCATTTCCACCTCCTCCTGCTCCCCTGACCCACAGGAAGGACGGTGATGGCCCCACACAGGAATCCTCCTGCGGGACAGAGGGCTATAATGAAATATTTTCAGTAATGACAATACTCACCTGTAATCAGCAATAACGATGAAGCACTTTGCATATCCTGCAACTATCTTCTCCTGTGTCAAGCAGCCACTGAAAGGGGAAAAGAAAACAAGTGAATATACAAATCAGAAAACAGACTGCTTCTCAGTGTGCCCGGTGCGCCTCAGTGTTCCTAAAGTCCAGCTCCTTCCCACCACGTTCTGGCTGGTTTTGGTGCTGCCGTGGTCCTATATCAGGGCTCTTTCCCCCATCACTTTGTCCTCCTTGTCCCTTGCACACACTCTTGCTCAGGAGCCCTCTCCCACTGCAGCTGGACACACAGCCCTGTACAGGCGCCCTTCAGCCTTCCCAGTCCACCCCAGAGATATCCGCAGCCAGAAAGGGATGCTCAGAGGAGGCCACCCGCCACCAGCACCATGCACAGACACACAGCAGGGCTCACCCGCCACCTTTGATAAGGTTGAGGTCGGAGTCCACTTCATCTGCTCCATCGATGGCAACGTCAAGCTGTAGGAAGAGAAGAAACTTGGTGTGGAAACTTCTCCCATGCAGCATCCAGACACTGCTCCTGGCACAGCTCAGGAGGGGGTCAGGGCCCAAGCAGCAGCCAGAAATGTCACTTGGGCTGGGATCACCTTGATGCCAGCCTGACCAGAGGTGAGTGTCTGAGCAGCCACCCGTGGAGTCCAGCCTCATCTGAACCACAGGCATGCAAGAAAAAAGTCCAAAGCAACTGCTGGCCTGCAAGGCACGTCATTTCAGCCTCCTGTGTTCTCAGCTATGGGGTGGGGGCCTCCTGGGGAAAATCTTGGTCACGACACTTCACCAACGCCATATCCCCATCTCAGGCCAGCAAGCAGCCTCAAGAGATGCCAAACACCTGGAGGAAACAACTCGGCAGCCTACATCTAAAGGGACGAGCACTACAACAAGACTAGGGCTTGGGGAAAAAAACCAGCGAAGCTGGTTCTCACTCAGCTCTGCAGCATGGCTGTCTGAACTCTCATGCTCAGGAGAGGACAGAGGATGCTTTATGAAGGAGCAGGTTAGAGAAAGGTTGGGTGAGGTCTCGCCTCCATGGTCCTACTTACCTCTGGATGTCGGTCCAAGTCACTTAGCGTTAAGCCGTTCTGCAGGATCAGCTGACGGGCCTGTGCACCAAGAACACAGCAAACACCATTTACCGGTGGCACCAAAGGCAAACAGGCTCGTCCCGTCGCTCCCCCGGCTGCAGCAGGGATGGAATCTCCCTGGGAGAGCTCCAGTGCTCCACCCTGAGCTGGTGGGTAGGCTGCGGCCAGAAGCAGGAACACATGGCAAGGAGAGAACGATGCTTGCAGACAGATCGTTTTCACCAGGAGAAAGCCCTGCTTGTGATTTGAACTGAACTGCTCAGAGGGGCAGGAGGACTCCTTGGGTCAGGTCTCTCTGTACTGAGCAGCAGGAGGCCCCAGCAGCTGGGCGGGAGTAACTTGTGTCTAAGCATTACAGCAGACGCCACATTTCTGAGTCCTGCGGTGTTTTGGCTTGGACATCATTCTCCCTCCCAGCCATCCAGCCCCTCTGATTTCCTTCGACTGAAAAATCAGAGCAAGAAAATGAAATATTTACACCATAGCAATGTGGGATTAACAACGAAAGTATTTTCCAGATTGGAAAGAGAAAAAAAAAAAGACAAAAAAGCACAACTCATGCAAAGTGTGGGAAGTCTCCTGAAACAGCTGCTGTCCACTGTTGCTGAAGTGCCCGTGTATTTCCCTCTACTGGCAATACAACATGGGGCACCCAGAGCCACCCTCCACTCGGCCCATCAGTTTCAACAGGAGTGCAAGCTTACAGGACCTGGAATTGGTTGAGTTTTCTGTGTTACGAACCACCACCTGAGTGAGATGACCTCCTTGCACAGACTCTGCTCACAGAGTCTGAACTTCCTACCATGGATCCCCAGTGAGACAGCCTGGATCAACCGATTCCCCTGAATTTTACCGACAAAGCGCATCAGTCGCATGTACTGGCATCCCCGGAACAAGACCGGTCAGCAGGCGGTACCTACTCCTGGCCATGAGATACGGTCTGAATAGCTTATCGTGGAAGTTCATAGCATGCAGCTTTAACACCCATGAGCTGTGGGCTCCTCGTCCATGCACTAGGATTTCCCCAAGGACTCACCAAATAAAAATCAGTGGGTTTACATTATTACATGGTGTCCACGTAAAGAGATTTCAGGCATCCGGGAACTGAAAGCATTGAAAAACACTGTGCTGCACATGCTGCCAGATCCTGAACAGGCTGAGAGGCGGCAGTGTGGAAACGAGGTGGCTCTCTTCAGGCTCCCTGCTCACAAGGCGATGGGAGCAGAGCA
>NW_010401094.1:6760-9828 GCF_000710305.1 Buceros rhinoceros silvestris
GAGCGGCAGGAATCAAAAGCAGAGCTCCCACAGCTGTGGGAAAAGCGTCAGTAACTGCGCAGCACTGGCCAGGAGCAGTCTCTCTGCGTGCTCTGGGCACACGTCTGGGTGAAAAGAAGAAACAATGCAGAAGCCAAGGGACAGATACTTACCCCGGCTCTAGCTTACTGATGCTGATGGAATAACCCAACCTGACAACAGGGAAGGGAGGAGAATAAAAGCCCACTGAAACCAACTCTTCCTTGCCAGTGACCTCAGGCAGCCTGTACGTAGCAAAAACAAGATGCTATTTTGCTGACCTGGGAATTCTTCACTCAGAACTGGCTGAGGTCTAAGAGACAGCAAAAGACACAAGGCAGCCCCACGTCTGGGGGGCTTTGGCTCCTGCAAGTGTGTGACCTATCTCTTCCCTTTAACAGCAACCCCTCTGTTTTACTGGTAAGAAACTCGGTGGTGTTACATGAACAAACCCGGCCTTCCAAGGCAGGACAGGCTCCAGTCCGCGCTCACTACCACAGCGTTACCACTGTCTTCTGTAAGACCTAATGACTGCGCTCAGAGCAGTCTTCCCAGGTTCAGACGGGACATGGTATCTCAGGATGGGCATCATTACGGATCAAAGGTCACCTCACCACAGTCTGTATGTGCAACAGAAGTACTGACACAAGTCAAAAAAAGAAAAAAATCTAGTTTTTACTTTCTGCCCTTTGCAGTAGTTTGTATTATACCCCAGTTGGTCACTGGGAAAAGAGAGTCCCATCACCCCACACTCACATTAAAGAACATCTGAAGGGTAAGAGCATGTTAAATTTTCATGGGATTTTAGGATAACTCAGGTAGTTCTCTACCCAACCTCCAAGTCAGCACAGGGACAGCTACCAGGTTGCTCAGGGCTTTACCCCCTTAGGTCCTCAGAACTTCACAGGGCAGATGATGAACAGCCTGCCTCACTGCTTGATTGTCCTCACAGTGAAAAAGTTGTGACAAAAGAACAATCTCAAGGTCCACTCAAGGACCATGAGAAGGACACATGCCCAATTCCTAGACCATAGCATTGCCACACAGCCTCAAAACCCCACGGATGGTCCCTGTCACCTCTCTTTGCCCAAAGGGGACAGGGGGACAGCTGCTCCTTTGCAGCATTTTCCCACCTCAAGGAATAGAGGCAGAGAGACCAGAGCCAGTTGCCTCAAGGCACAGAAGCAGCTCAAAAGGCTCCTCAGCAGCTCTGCCTTTCACCACCAAGCCACATCCTCCCTCTCCATGAAAACCTCTCGAGTGTTACCTTGGTATGAACCACTCCTGCAAAAGCTGTGCTGCAAGGGAAAGGTTAAGCTGATTTTTCTTCTGCAATTTCTTGTAAAAGCCAGTTGACGCATTTCAACTTCCTCCTGAAAACACCCGAGCTTGTTATTACTGCTTGCAGTGTGATTGCTACAGCTCTCAGGGCTCGATACAGAATCAAAGTGGACTAAGAGTCTCCAGCGAGTTTTGCATTAAGAGTCTGGTTCACCACTAATCAGCACTTTTCCGTAAGGGGGATCCAGAGCAAGCCACACACCAACACTGACATAACCAACGTTACCACACTGCTTCCAAAGACCCCTCCTAGCTCTACAGCATCGCTGCAGCTCAGGCCAGGGTGACACAGAATCATCACCTCACGATGGACCTCACGAGGTCCATCCGCAGGCTGCATCACGACTGCTTCCACCGGTGCCCTTCACCAGTTCACTCACACCGCAGTGAGCCAGTCCCGGGAGCGGTGCGGGAAAGACCCCCTGCGTGAGAGTCAGGACTAGCAGAAAGTGCAGGAGGAAAGTGCTTACCTGAAAAGATGTTGGGATGCAGACGATGGTCAGGTTCTCCTCCTTAACCCTCTCAGCTGCAGGGAAAAAAGTAAAAGCCTTGGTTTGTTTGTTGCAGAAGGGTTAAACCACGCCAACTTTCTCTTTAAGAAACCTCAGTTCAGAGCAGCCCCTTGGAATCACTGCGATTATTTGCATGGCTTGCAAATAACTCAGTCACGCTCAAAATGCAAACAGGTGCCACCCTACATAGGCTCAGTCTCTAGAGCCAGAAATATTTAAAGACCCGTCCTGACTCAGCTCAAGACACCAGGAGCCATTAACCTTTGTGTCTCCAGCACAGAGGAGCCTCATCAGGAAATTGTCACCTGGGATATGAGCCCCACTCCCCTCTCTCACTCCATTAGACAGGACTTGCTGCGCTCCATGTAAACAGAAAGCTTCAGCAGCTGTCTGAAAGGTTTCCTGGCTCATCGCCCTGGGGACATCACATTCACTTATTGTAGAACTTTTAAATATATGGCAAGGAAAGGACTAATAAAATACAGTATTCCATTAAATGGAAGGAAATATTTCCTCCCCCAGGTTAACCCCAAATGACTAAAACCTATTACCATGATATCATTATGGACAGCCTCATCAGGAAATTGTCACCTGGGATATGAGCCCCACTCCCCTCTCTCACTCCATTAGACAGGACTTGCTGCGCTCCATGTAAACAGAAAGCTTCAGCAGCTGTCTGAAAGGTTTCCTGGCTCATCGCCCTGGGGACATCACATTCACTTATTGTAGAACTTTTAAATATATGGCAAGGAAAGGACTAATAAAATACAGTATTCCATTAAATGGAAGGAAATATTTCCTCCCCCAGGTTAACCCCAAATGACTAAAACCTATTACCATGATATCATTATGGACAAAATGTTGGATTATTAGCTGCAGTGCTTAGGCACAAACTAAGAGCCCAAGAGGGAGAGACAGCTCTCGCACCAGAGCAAGCACACAGGCCACGTGCTTCAAGGTAACGCTGCTGCTGGACGGACTGAAGATGCTCATGGAACAACATGAGGCTGTTGTTACAACCCACATCCCAGCGCTAGTGCATTCAGGAGACATGGGAAGTCAGAATTTGCAGCCTGGAACAGACACTCCTCTTTAGATACTACAGTCATTTATTTAGAGACTGATCCTGTCAGAGTCGGGAGTGGTTGTTGCAATACCGAGCCAAACCCAGAAAGCTGAAACGCAGGTCCCAAACCA
>NW_010401094.1:9915-12292 GCF_000710305.1 Buceros rhinoceros silvestris
TTCCTGCACACACAGCGTGGGGTGGGCTGTGTGCCAAGGGGCAGGCACAGCCCCTCTGCTGCTGCCCCCCTGCGAAGCCAAGCACTGCGCTGTGCTCACACCCCAGCCCCGTGCGTCCATGGTGGGCTGGGGGACAGCTCTGCCCAAGGCAGCTGGAGGTCACAGGGGACTTCCCGGCCACGCTGGGACACACTGAGCTCTGCACCCCCCTCTGCATCCGAGCGAGACCGCCCTGAAGGACAGGGCTGGTGCTGCACTCCCGACCCATCACACACGGCTGCTCTGCTCTGCATCTGAGGACGAGGTACGGCACCTCCACAGGCAGATCTGCCCTAGGGCTGAGAGTGCCCAGTGAAGGAAACTAAGCCTCTACACCCTCTGTAATGAGCCAGGAGGATAATTACGCTCACACTCACTGTGCAAAAATGCATGTGACTGACTTGAATATTTTGCTGAAACTTTCTGAATCACACCTTGAATAAACGTGCCCCTGGAGCAAGCAGAAAAATCGAGCTGTAGGGCATAAAAAAAATGCAGCAGGACTTCACATTCCTCATTTTCATTACACCTCAGCAGGACTTGCTGTGAGCACCCTGGATGTAGGCAAGCACTGTCAGCCGCATACAAATGGGTTAACGGAAGCAGAGCAGCTGCACGGCCCAAAGCCACAAAGCAAGTCAGGACTTGGCAGAGCTGGAACTGAACGGAGGGGTTTCGCTCCAGGCTCTGGCGAGTGCCAGCAAAGCGCTTTGCCTGGCTGTATGGGGAGAACAGGTGGCAAATCATTACCTCCTCGAGGCTCTCCATGCCATAAATACGGAGCGCAAGACCCAGCTTTAACCTTCAGCTTCGAGGAGGACACAGCGTCGGTGGCCGGCCCCGACGCATAGCTCTAAGTCAGCATTCAGACGATTTAGCGTGGTTTGTGAGTGGTTGGGACAAGGGGACTTTCTGCAGTGGGAGGGACACGAAGGGCTGCATCCTACCTAATCGATGCACCGCGTGGACAATCGTAGAACCGCTTCCAATCCCAAGAACTTGATTGTTCTGCAAATCAAAGAGAGACAGAGGATAGCTGTTACTGGCAGCTCAGCACCAGGGCTGTCTGCTTTCCCGGGTAAGACCTGACATTATCACCACGTGCGAGAGGAGCCTTGCCCAGAGACACACACCAGCACACAATGCCTCAGCACGCTGCAGGCGAGGAAGGGAACACGCTGTGCCGGCGAGGGCATGACCACTGAGTGTGGCTAAGGGATTTTCAGCAACGTGCCCTCGCCTTAAAGGACACATCCTTGCGAAAAACCACGGTCTGACTCTCAGGGTGTGAATGTATGCTCACTGCTGGTTGCCAGCACTCCACACATCCTCTCCTGACGGAAAGCTGGGAGCTTCAGACAATACCACAGAGGAAGAGGCTGAAACAACCTCAAGATAACATCTCCCAAGGAAGCCGCGCAGTAAAAGCATGGGTTTGCTGCCAACGGTATTGTTAGTAAACAGTACGGATGCACCAGCGGCCAAAGCACAGAGCGCAGCAGCCGTTCCTAGAGTCTAACAGAAACCGCTCTCCAAACCACAGCACGCAGCTGCCTGCGTGAGCGGCCAGCAAGATGCTTGAAGGATGGGTGAGCCTCGCAGTGTACGCTGAAGAGGATCACGCTTTAACCACAGCTCAGCCCTGGCCTTTCTCCACTCGTGGTCTGGTTTCTGAAAAGTGCTGCGGGCTGAGAATGGATGGGTGCGAGTGTGCTACCTCTGTCATGTAAACCCCTAGCACGGTCAGCCACCCACCGAGAGCTACCTGCAGCTTCTTGCACAATTCCCATTGTCAAGGTACTTCCTTCTTCAGATGGGATCCAAACCTTAAACTGACTTGAGGAAGCCCAGCATCACTACAAAGATTTCAGATGAGACAGACTTCAAGCCAGCCAGAGGCGCAGGCACGGAGCTGTTGTGTGTTATCTCTTGGACATTATACAGGTCATTATAGAGCTCTTTCTCCATGTGCGGTGAATCTAGAGTTCAGCAGCTGTAGAAAAAGCCACACCTGCAGCATTTCAACCAGTTGAAACCATACTGGCTTACCAGCTGGCCTGGAAAGCTAGAGCTTGAAGCAGGTCACCCTCCCCTAGGATTAACAATTCCCCTTGCTTCTGCAGCTTACAAGCTTAAAACCCCGAAAGTTCTCCGACACCCAGCACCACCAGAGACTCAGCGTATAACCCAGCCCTCGCTAATCACCGTGACTCTGCAAAAGACGGAGAAAGCAATGGACCGCAGCTGCGCGCCTGCAACGCTGCCAGCAGAAACCCAACAGCTCCCGAGGTTTCTCGGGTTCAGCTGCCTGGCAGGCAGCGGCTGGGCCAGGGAGGGG
>NW_010401094.1:12372-14063 GCF_000710305.1 Buceros rhinoceros silvestris
GCTCCGTGCCGGGCAGCGGCTGGCCAAGGAAGGGGCAAGCTAAGCTGCGCGGAAGCTGGCAGGACACAGGCAGTGCCAGTGCTCCCAAGGGACTTGTTTAACCGGGGAAGAGGCAGTGTCTTCCCTTTGCCCTCATTTCTAGAGGGTTGGGACAGCTTCTTGGAGCAGCTGGATGCCCTAAAGGGATGGGGAAAGCTTCTGCATCAGCCATTCCACTGTAAGGAAGTGGGAAGAGTCCGAAAGGTCCCAGCCCATCCCTGGTGAAAAACTTGACAGCATTTATTAGTGAGGAGGGGGGAAGCACCCTCCCATAGGCTGTGGCAAGACCTGGGGCTGAATGGGTTTCACAGAAAAACGGTTTAAGCCAGTCTAAACCAGCGCTGTCACAAGACCTGCCTTAGTGCGGCTCCCACCTCTCCCTCCTCACCTCCAACCCCAGCCAGACCAGGGGCAAAACCAGCCAGGACAGTCCACTTCTAAAACCAGAGGCAGAGCACAGGGTCAGGGTGCAAGGGGCAGGTCCAGCTCACAGCACCGAGAAGCACCCCATGCAAACAAAACCAAGGCGCTAAGCCACAGCACAGCCGAGGAGCCACGTATGGACTCCACGAGCAGAGCCAGCATCCACCACAGGGTTTTCTCTGCTAACCCAAGCGTCTAGAGCCACTGCCCAACATTGCAGAAGCTGACTGACATGCGGAAATAAGCCCTATATCAGACAAGGAAATGCAGGTCGAGTGGCTGACAGCAGCAGCAGCACACGGGTCAGCCCCTACAATGTAAACTTCCAAAAAGGCAAGGAGCTACATGGAAAAAGAGCAGGAGACAAACACAGTGTGAAGCCCAACATTTCCTCTTATCACTCCTCAGCCCTCTGGGGTTGCAGGACCTATGGCTCTCACCCATCCTGTCCCTTTGGAAGGAGCCGCTAACAGGGCCTGCCTTCAGAGGAGGTGTCTACATGCAAAGCCAGCTCTCCCCAAGCAGCTCACAGCTCTGAAGCCCCGAGCCCCGTGCCAGCCCTGCTGCTCTGAGCCACCACGGCAGCACAGCCCGCAGGTTCTCAGGCTGGTCATCTTGGTGTCTGCTCCTCTACTGGAGGACTCTGCTCCTACAGCCACCCAGGGGCAAGTGCTGTGGGTAAACACACCCATCTAGCTTTAATTTAAAAAAAAAAAAAAATGAAAAAAAGTTCTCTTTTCCTCATGCCCCCCCAACATCTCTCCCCCCCCAGGTTTACATCTGCCACAGTTTGCACAAGGAGCTGCTGGGCTGGCACAGATACGGGTGGGTGTGGAGGAAGATGCCAAGCAAGGAATCTGATCCAGGACCAGTACCAAGCCCCCAGTGCCATCGACTTATGGCACAGTTAAACAAGAGAGATTTGCCCAGCGTACCCCTGAAGTCAGTGGCGCCCTACACATCCCTTCGACCCAAGGAAGGCAGTCTGCAGTTTTGCTCTGCACGGTTACATTGCTCCCACTGTTATCAGCAATAGCACTAACCAAAAAAACCCCAAACTATCCGTTACAAACCGTGGCTACATCCTGACAGCGCAAACTGAAGGGGAGACAGTTTTCCTCTGACCATCTAACTCCCTGGTGGTGACTCTAACCTGCTCCTCCACCAGTCCTTCGAGCCGGCTTGCACGACCAGCAATCGCGGTACGGCCCCAGCCACTGCATGCTGGA
>NW_010401094.1:14144-15580 GCF_000710305.1 Buceros rhinoceros silvestris
CATCAGCCTCAGCAGCCCGGCTCGGAAGTTTAACCAGCTGGGATGCAGCCAGAAACATCACCCTGAGCTTGCTTGACCACAGAACAGCACAAAGGCCAGCTGTTTCCCTAGGTAAAGTCCAAAATTAAGAGCCATGTCATAGCCCAAATCGAAGGCTCACCCCACTCGCAACAACCCGCAGCAGCAGTCACACCTCGGCTCCACAGCTTGCGACACAAAGTCCTTCCTCCTGCAACAGTGCTCAACTTTGGGGCTTCCTTTGGGTAGGAAAGGGGATTTTTATGTAACTGCTGGTCCAGCCTCCAGCTCCTCCACCCCACAGACTGCTTTTGAGAATATTTGGCTGGCAGGGGACAGGGCTCAGATAACATGTGGCTGTGCTATCTGCAGGCTGGTACAGGCTGTTCCGAGGAAGGAGAGGCTGCAAAACAAGTGCAACATTTATGGGACACCAGAGAAGCCATCAGCAACTGAACCTCAAGATGCCATCCCAGGAGGGGAAGCAGAAAGAAAATGGGAGGGTTTTTTCCTCCCTGACTGCTAACATGTACCTCCTTGGCAGCGGCTCTACTCTTGTTTCATCACTGCTGTTGCAAAAGGGCTTGCAGAGCAAAGATTGCAATAAACTGCGTGACTTTAACTGTTCATCTTCCACGCATTCCTGATCAGGCTGTGCCAAACCTCAAGCAGCACCAGCCCTATCTGACCTTCAAGGGGTTGTTGATTAAAGCCCTCTGCTGCACTTCCCTCCCTGCAGAGGCCAGGACACGACCCCCTGCTTAGGGGCTGTTGCTCCTTGCTTGGATGCTCAGACACAGGGCGCAGGAGCAGAGCACCCTGAACTTGGCGAAAGGCGCAGGACGCAGTGCTAGCTCGCAGCTCAGCTCGTGGGAAGGTGCACGGTGGAAGTCTGGAGGTGCAAGGTGTTACCCCAAACTGGGTGTGCACCGTGCTGAGCCGGGCACGGCGCGGGGCCGCAGCCTGGGAGGTGCGAGCTGGGCGAGCACAGGAATGGAAAGGGAAAGGTAGTTCTCTCCCTTCTCTCCAGGCTAAAGGAGTGCAGTCCAAAGGGAAGGAAAAGGCTCGGCAGGGCTGTCCATGCACCCCAGGGTCCCTCCTGGCACTCTGAGGCAGTCCAGGCTTTGGGGGGCCCGGGCACCCCACAACACATCTGTGTGCCCGGGGGCTGCTCTGTGCACTGGAGCGGTCTGTGCAACCCAAAGCCCATCCGTGCACTGGGGGGGTCTGTACACCCTGCGGTCACTCCGTGTCTTGTGCGGTCCCTGCATCCCAGAGCCTGTCCCTGGACCCCGCGGTCACTCCGTGCCCTGGGATGTCCCTGCGCCCCGGAGCCGCCCCGCGCACCCCGGGTCCGTCCGTGCACCGGGATGTGCCGTGCAACCTATGACCACTCCGTGCCCTGGGGGGTCCCTGCG
>NW_010401095.1:0-4197 GCF_000710305.1 Buceros rhinoceros silvestris
AGTGGCCTGTGCCACCGGGCCCGTCTGAGCGCTACCAGAGGTGTGGTGGGGAGAAGGCAACAGGACAGCTGGGCTGGCCGTAGTCTGGCTCTGGGCCTGCAAGATGTGAGAAAGCTCAGCCAAGGGCTTGGAGCTGTCCATCTCCTGCTCAGCGTAAACGCGGCCAGGAAAGAGTCTCCTGGTGCTGGTGAAAGTTATGTTGGGAGATTGACATTGTGGGTTTGTTTGGGGTTTTTTTTAGTTAACTGCTGATCATTAAAAACGTAACTGACCATTTTAATCAAGATTTTATTTGAAATGCTTCAGAACAGAGGTTTGGGCCTTCCCATGTGTATAGGCGTTCTTTACATTCATTCTCAAGTTCACGTAACTCTGAATACAGGTTATGCCCCTAGGCTTATGGTAAAGTCTGTCTGTCTTTTCCAACCTCAGCCCTACTTGCTTTTAAGAAATAAAGGGACTTAGATGCAAATTATACTCCAATCATGAAGTCAGATATAATAATAAACAGAATATATGGGAGAAAAATTAAATTCAATGCCAGGGTTGTTGCAGTCTACCCTAGAAATCTACTGAATCATAGTAACTAGTCAATCTCCATGCAAGAGATCCTCTTCTGAAATTAACACCACCTGCAAAGGTGTTGGCTAGTTGTGGTGTTTCCTGTTTTCTCTTCTACATCAGAAATAAGATGTATTGTGTTTACAATCTGCAGAGCCATTTGATGTAATTTAGGCCTGTTGGTACTACATACAAGCATAACACTAAGATGGTGTTGCTTTTAGGTTTTGCATTTTTGTACTGTAGTTTTGTAATTGTAGGTCAAGCTACAAAAGAATTCATTTTCCTGTATAGCCACTAGAATGCATTTTACTTGTAAGATAAAAAAGTCAAAGTGATAAAAGTAAGGAAAATTCCACTATGCAAATTTTAAAGTATAGAGGTGTTTATTGCTAGTATTATATGGCACCTAATTTAGGACAGGGGGATCAAGAGAGGAGGGGGAGCCTTTTCTATTAAGCTGAAAGCCTTGTCAGAAGATGAGTTTGTATAAACTACAAAGAGCTTATTTAGGTTGATTATTAGAAGTAATACAGTTGTAGTGGGCAGAATTGATGACTTAGTCCAGGGTCACCTTCCTGCTTCCACCTGACTGAAGGAGTCCCCATGCAGTGCTGCTGACAGGGACATGGATATGCCTTCAGAGCTTCCCAAGAGAGTCCTCAAAGAGTGAGGTTTTTTTCTGGTCTGGTAAGAAAAATCTGCTTCAGTCATAAGCTTAAAGGTAAGTAACTGTAAACTGTTCTGGTCTGACTGTACAAAAGAAAATTGATCTGCAGATAGATTCCTAAAATAAATTAATAACATGAGATTAAGTAATTTTTTTGTCAAGGGAACAGGCAAATGTAGCAGATAATAGCTGGAGGCTAAACAGAGAGCACTGTAGCTTTTCTCCATGTGTATGTAAAGCTGCAGGGCAAAGTGTGCAGTTTAAACTGAAGGAAAATGTTAGCACGAGATCAGGTTAGGATAAACTGCCCATGACTTAAATTGTAGGCTTGGAGATAGAGGGCTTCTGTTACCAGAACATTGTTGTTCTGGACTACCAGCAATAGCAGAAGGGATTAAAAGCCAGCTCAACCCCAGTGTTTTTTTGGAACAAAGCTAGTGTTTGCTTATATGGATGTTGTTCCAGAGCTTAACAGACCAGCGATGTCTCTCTATTGCAGGCCAGCAAACTACAAATATAACATAAAACACTCATTAAAAAAAAAAAAAATTGGAAGTGTTATTTCTACGCCAAAAAGTCTTAAACAACAGTACAAGAGGAGAAATGACTAAATATCAAAGATAGAAGCAAAAAGTTAAGTAGTTTTTATGGCAGACCTTGATAATCAATCTTTTGCGGGCTAATAAGTAGACATGTCCACTCTTCCTATTAATGCATAACCACCTTAAGTGTTTGGTGTGCATTCTTAAATGCAAATTAACACCTCCACCATCATATTAGAAAGCTGAGGAACTCGTAGAATCTTTTTGGACTAGTGTTTGCAAGTTGTAAATATACAGACCTAAATGGTGATGTGACCGGGAGCTTCTTACGTGCATTTAATACTCTTTGATGTTCCCTTTTCGGGATCACGAATGATCACATGTTTAGTGACTAGCTCTAGACTCACTGTATTATGTGAAGTCCTTAAATGTTATGGAAAGTACCATTCCTCTTCACGTCCAATCTCTTTTGCAACCTTACATAAACCATTTCTTTTGTTCTGTGATTAGCCCTTATTAAGTAACGCTGCAGAGGCACCCACCAAACGCACAGTAGGAATTCGGATGTATGCCAGCCAAAAAGTACCCGGCACTCCGACAGACAAAAGTACAAGTTCAGATGTCAGACGAGAATATACTACCACACAACTAAGTCCTAAGTTTTGTGAATATTCTTCTAGAAGGATGAACCAAAATATGTGCTTACACATAACCGGGAAAACCTTCCACTCAAGGGTATCGAGAAAGGGGGTCGCTCTCCCAAAAGTCACTCGAGGATATAGGTATCTCCAGAAGGCTCAAGAAGTCTCAGAATCACTCACTCTCAATCCTGGCAAGTTTCTTTGGGCAGTGTCCTGAGCCAATGGGTGTGTCCCCAACTGCCAATCCACTGCTCGTTTTATACCCAAGTCCAGTCTGAACTGAGGTCCGACTAACTGGGGGCAAGTGCAGGGAAAACAGGCAGGCCAGGGGCCTGAAACAAAAGAATCAAGTTGTAATGGTTGTGAAGCCTCATCTTTATCAGGTCTTAGGCAAGATCTGGCCATTGTCAAGTCTTTGTCAGGGCGGGTACCTCTGCTGCAAGTAAGAACATTACAAGGTACAGGTACAAGTGGTGTCCCCAGAAAAGTCCCTGCCCAGAGAAGTTCAAATGTGGTATGTATTTGTTTTAAGAGCTATGAAGAAGTATCAGGATGGCAGTTCTCAAACAAGCGTCTTTAAATGGCAAGTGTAGTTCACCATCAGCTTTAACCAGTTTAATTCAAAGTGCCACGTTTCTACACCCTGGCTTGACTCATGATTTCTCATACCAACATAAAGAATTTTAAATCCTGCTAGATTTCTGATCTTTTTAGCAAAAGTTTTTTATCTTCTCAGAGAACACGCTTTTGTTGGCAGCTCGTGAATGTTGAATGCAGGCCAGTTGTGGTTCTTCTTTCCTGACCACCCCCATACTTGGCCAATACGTTTAGAGAACTGAATCAAAAGCCAGCAGTTAAACTGGATGAACTGCCTGAGCAGGTTCACTGCATAGCCACTGGTGTCAGCATGAGGTGCAGGCTGCATAAGTGGAGCGAGAGCTGGGAGCTTGGAAACCACGATGGGCTAAGCTGCTGTCTCAGCGCACCACAGGTGAGCCTGGAGAACTGACTAGCACTGAGGACTCTGAGCCAAAGCGAAATGGGGTTGGAGACAGGTGAGCTGGGAAATACTCATACAAAGGCTGTAATGAAAAGGAAGGGATTATGTTTTTGTTTGTTCTCCTGTATTTCTGCCTCAATTTCTCACAAACGAGAGAGAGAGAGAGATCTTGCTATTTGTGAAGAAGAATGGTATTAACAAAGAACCTTCTAGGCTGGCAGCATGTGTAAACAGCAGCCTACATATAGAAGCCAGTATATTAGGTAAGGGGGTTCATGAGCAATGTTGGTAATAGCACTATGGATGGCAAAAGAGCTCCGTGCAGTACTCGTTTAGGGGTGTCTGAACTCAAAACTCGAAACTGGTGAGTTTTGGGGAGAGTTTACTTTCTATTTGATGCAAGCGTGTACTGACCTGTTTTCCTAGTCCACTTGTTTTTTTATAAAATAATTTTTCAAATTACATCAAATGGCTCTGCAGATTGTAAACACAATATATTTTATTAAAATAACTTTTAATTAAAATACCTTTTAAATAACTTTGAAGGAAAAAATAGTAGTTTAGTGAAACAAGGTACAGAATACTCACTAGTGAGACTAGTCAGAATAAAACTTCAGCCTCCGACCAGGGACTTGGTGACTGCTGCTGGAGGTGCTGTATTTTTCCACATGCACAAAGGTGGGCGAGGGCAAGAGCTGTCTGTGACTGCCTCTGTTCTAGAAGGTGCCAGACTATAATTGATTTACAACACAAAAGCTGGGAGTAAAACATTGTCCTGGGTTC
>NW_010401096.1:0-237 GCF_000710305.1 Buceros rhinoceros silvestris
CGGGGAGCGAAGGCAGCGGTGCGATGGAGCTGGGGGAGGCAAAAGCCCCGCCCCACCCAGCTCCCATCGCCACCAGTTTCACAGCAGGAGCCCTCGGCTTTGCCGAGCCGAAGGTCAGATGCGGCACGTCCCTGCGGAGCGCAGAGGGAGTCGCATTCGATTCAACAAGCGGCTCCAAATTTTGAGTGTTCCCCCCCTCCCCCAGAGGGTGGGGTGAAAAACCAGCCCCCCCATAGT
>NW_010401096.1:372-1175 GCF_000710305.1 Buceros rhinoceros silvestris
AACACAGCCCCCCGTTAGTCGAGATGCTGTAACCCCCTCATCAGCCCACAGGCCAAGCATAGCTGGGCTCCTGCTGCCTCAGTTTCCCCCTGTGCAAATCTCCTTCCAGCCTCACTGGGGCCCTAGAAGGATGCCTAGGACATGGGGGGCCCGGACATGAATGGGACATGGATGTGGTGTGCTCAAGGAGAGAAACCACAGAATTATCGAACTGGTTAGGTTGGAAGAGACCATTTAGAACAAGTCCACCCCTAAACCGTGTCACTAAATGCCACATCTACATGTCATTTAAACCCCTCCAGGGATGAAACGAGGGGCTGCAAGGACCCCCCGAGCTCTCCCAGAGCCAAAATCCTTGTCTGGGATAATTCTTCTCTCCCACCTGCAGTCCTGAGCCCCCCCCAGCCTGCAGCTGCTGCCACCCCTGACAAAGCACAACGGGGAATGAGATGGGGAGCAGGAGATCAAATCACTTGGGTAGACAATTCACCTCTTTCCACCAGCTTCCCCGTTTCTCACCCCCACAGCTCCACGGGAGCCCCATTCCCTCCTGCATCCAAAACCAGAGAGGGGGACAGTGCCCTAAAAAGGCAGAGATACCCCCCAGCCCAGTGCCCACAGAAGGCAGGGGAGGACCGGGTGGGAGGTGCGGGGCTGATCCCCAAAGGCCCCATTCCTAATCCTGACTAATGGACTCTTTTCACCATCAACAATGGAGTTATCCATCTGGAAGGGGATCTCCGGGCCCAGGAAGGCACAGCTGTGCCTGGGCAAGGAGGTTCGACTCTTCTCCATCCTCAAAC
>NW_010401096.1:1292-1767 GCF_000710305.1 Buceros rhinoceros silvestris
GGGCAAGTGATGTTGTCCCCTTCTCCACCCTCAAACCGCTGCCTCCCACCCCTTCCCTGCGTCAAAATCGTAGCCCCTGCCTGCCCTAGTGCTCCCCACTGGCTGGTGTCGTGGGTGCATGCACCCTGTCCCACCCCAGGCTGCCCTGGTACCTCCCCCAAGCAGTCAAACAACCCCCTCACCTCCCACAGACCATAAAAACCATCATCCTGCCCCTCTCAGCCCTTTATAGGGATCCCCTGGGGCTTCCCAGTGGCTCCCATTACAGCTCCCATTACTGCTCCCTCATCCTTAAAGAGAAGGGCCCCTCTTCCCCGGGGGTGTCCGGGGGGGTGAACCCCTTGGTCCTGTTGGGGCTCGGCCTCAGTTTCCCTCCAGGCTGACTCTCAGCCCTCTCACCCCTCTGGAGGGGTTTGCACGCGAATCTGTGCAGCCCCCAAGGACATGAGGATCTTGGCACCAGCCCCCTGCCACA
>NW_010401096.1:2010-2344 GCF_000710305.1 Buceros rhinoceros silvestris
AAACACATGAGCCACCAGCTCCTGCTTGTCCCCCATCCTTGGTGGCTTCTTTGCAGCTTGCTCACCTTGTCCCCAGTTCATGCCCTCCCTCCCTGCTGCCCTCTGGCTCTTTTCCACCCGCTCCAAAGCTCCATCCCTCTTTGGGATGCACCGGGCACCATCCTGAGGGGAGGATGGAGCCGCTGCACTGTCCGTGGATGGGGTTCACCGTGCCAGCCCCGATCAACCTGGCTTTGTGGCACACTGTGGGTTCAGAGAGAGCAGCTGCGCCCCAGAGGTTGAGGCAGTGCCACCACCAAACCCTTCGGCAGCCCCGGACGAGGCCCGGAGGAGG
>NW_010401096.1:2515-2969 GCF_000710305.1 Buceros rhinoceros silvestris
TGGGGCACGCGGACCCCAGCAGGAAACGTGGAGCTGGGCATGACCGAGCAAGAAAATCAGCGCAGAAGGAGCTGCTGTCACATGCTGAGTCACCTGCTCTGCCTGGCGCTGGGGCCCGGTTATTTTGGAGAGCTGTGTGGGCAGATGCTGATAACACACTTTCTTCTTCGCTGCAAATTCTTCTGCGCTGACTCCGTGCCGCAGCAGGGAACTAAAAGCAGGGAGGTGCGGTGGGTGTTGGGGCTGGCACCAGAGTCTTCCTCTTGGCCTCCTGGTTCAGGTCATGGCTGACGGGTGCAAGCTGCGGGCGAGAGCTGAGCACGGACATGCTCGTTGCACCTCTGGGCAGCCTCACCGCTGTGGGTTCCCCCAGCATCACCCTTCTGCCGCCACGACTGACTCGACCCCTGCCCTGGCTGAAACCTCTGCCCGGCTGCCAGAGCCTCCTCTGAAG
>NW_010401096.1:3133-4571 GCF_000710305.1 Buceros rhinoceros silvestris
GGCCAAAATTCACCTCCGGGCTGGTGTGAGCAGTCAGTGAGAGGTGAACACGCTGCAACGGTGCCTGTGGGCTGGGGTGGGAGGCCCAGGGAGGCACTGCAGGAACCTGCTCCCAGCACACGGACTGGCTTATTTGTCTTTCTGAGAGTCTACAGAAAGCCCAGGGGCTCTCACACGCTCCGCTCACAAAATGTGCCGCACTTCGCTGCAAGACAGGCAGTAAGGAATGGACACACCCCTATTTTTATTTGTGTTTTCCCTGTGTTTTTCTTTTAAAAGGCTGGAAAGCATCCCCTGCTACCCGGTTATTTTGAAAATGCCCTGTGTCTCTCATCTGCTGCTCCTGGACACTTCCCCGGGTGCCCCGGCCAAGCCCCCGGGGACCAGGCAGGACGCTGGGTCCAGGACAAAAAGCGTCGTCCCCATCACCGGGGTTAACAACCGCTGCACAAAAGGCTTTACAAGCTTTCCCAATAAAATCCATTCTCCTGCTGTATGAACCGGGGTCCAGCCTCCACCCCACCTCCGTGGGGTCCTTGGGGGATGCAGGAGGAAGGGGCAGGTTTTCTCCTTAGCTTCTGATAATGTAAAAACCACACCAGAAAACAAGCTTGAGCAGGAAGAGAGGGACAAAATTCCCAACCCTGACCCAGGACTGCCCGGTCTCTCATCCACTTTCTTCCTTCATTTGTTGGAGCCTTGCTCATGTCCAACACCCAAAGTGCTTGAAACGAGGTGGTTTCCATCCCTTGTTGCTCTCTGGATGGAATTAAATCTGTCTTAATAGGAGAAAACCAACGAACAGACCACCGAGAGAGCACCACGACCGGTACCGTGACTGGTGCCAGACATGGGGACGTGCCTGAGCACCGACGATGCTCCATCATCCCTTGCTTCCCGGGTTGAGGGGCCAAGTGAGCGCCCCCGGGCCAGCATCCCATGGGAAAACTCCCCCGGAGCACCATCCACCACTCCGAACCCCTCTCTTAGGGCTGCCCTTTGTTTTCCTTGGTGCTGCTGGGTTTTTTTAAACTCTGCCTAATACAATTTTAATGAGGCCGGGGCGCCTGCCAACTGTTGGGAGAGCTGCCGGACGGCCTCTACTGAGCTGTCCAGTGGCATATGGCAGCGAGGCTGGGGCAGCCACGCACCCCGGGATGTCCCCCGTGGTCCCCAGCAATGGCAAGTGACACATTGGGGACCCAGGGGGTCTGTGAACAGGGTGTCGTGTCTGTGCCTGGGGCTTTCCCCCTGATTGCCAGGTGGTTTTGGCAAAGCCCTGTATCCCACAGGAGGACAGCTCGCTGGGCTGCACAAGGTCACCCCATCCTGCACAAGGGCTCTGCTTGTCACCAAGCCCTGTCCCACGCGAGGTGGCTGGAGAGATGGACTCCACCTGGCAATGCAGTCCCCAATCTCTGCCAAGTCCCTGCAGGCT
>NW_010401097.1:0-206 GCF_000710305.1 Buceros rhinoceros silvestris
AAGCAACCTGAAGACCCTCCGCGTGACCGAGTCCAACGGCAAAGGCGAGCTGCCGGGGGCCGGCACGAGCGAGAAGGGGGACGGCAGCTCCAGCCGGCCACCCACCCCCCCCAAAACCAAACTGAACTTTAAAAAAACAGCCCAGCAACGGCACCTGCTGAAGCAGATGTTCGTGCAGACCCAGCGGCCCACGAACCAGGAGTACG
>NW_010401098.1:0-329 GCF_000710305.1 Buceros rhinoceros silvestris
CCGGGGGGCACAGCTGCCTCCAGCCCCCGGCATCTCGGGTGGGCAAACAGCACCTGGGAGGGCAGGGATGTCAGGATGTGGATTCAGGAAGCCCCCCCTGCTCCCCCGCACATAGAGATGCTAATGGGCTCCCCACCATCCCCATCCCCTCGCTGCACCAGGGGAAACAGGGATTAGGTCCAGTGCGGGGGTCTTCGCCACTGGCACGGACCCGAAGGCCTTGGGAGGAAGGTTCCCCGCTGCCAGCCATGGGGAGACAGGATTTATTCTCCGGCGGCAGCTCACAGCCATGAACGACACGGTGAAAAACGGCGGGCGCCCGCCCATCC
>NW_010401098.1:440-4805 GCF_000710305.1 Buceros rhinoceros silvestris
GCACATCCTTTGTTGGGGATGCTGCAAAAAGCAGCCCCGTGGCTGCGGAGGAGATAAAGCAGCGTGTCAGTGCTGCAGAGGTCAGGGCTGCAAATTTAGCATGCCGCCACCTCCCCTGCCCGCTTCGCAGGGCCAGCGAAGGTAAACAGATGCTCTGGAGGGAGCAGGGGAAGGTTCAGGAACCGCACGCTTTCTGCGCAGGCAGTCCTTTGTTGGGGATGCTGCAAAAAGCAGCCCCGTGGCTGCGGAGGAGATAAAGCAGCGTGTCAGTGCTGCAGAGGTCAGGGCTGCAAATTTAGCATGCCGCCACCTCCCCTGCCCGCTTCGCAGGGCCAGCGAAGGTAAACAGATGCTCTGGAGGGAGCAGGGGAAGGTTCAGGAACCGCACGCTTTCTGCGCAGGCAGAAACATCAGCCAGGGAAAAGCACCCACAGCACCTTGTTCTGCTCCTCAGTCCCCTCCGATCCGCCTACGTGTGGTCCCAAGCCACCTGCAGTCACCTTCGGACTCTTGGACGTTACAGGGGCGACACAGTTTGCCTTTCCCCCAGCTTTTGGTGTGTTCAGAAAGGTGTGCGTGCCTCCCAAAGCGACACGCAGGCTGGCTGGGATGGGGTGCTCGAGGAGCCCATGGGACAGACGGGTCCCTCCACGAAGCTCCTCCTAAGCGTGGATGGGAGCCGGTGCTCATCCCCTCCCAGGGATGTGATTATTACGGCTATTGCTCCCTCCAGAAGGTGAAAAGAAGCGCTTTCTTCACAGACAGAGGCTGGCTCTGACCTTATCAAGGCAGAGGGATGGCAGACTCAGAGAGGGGAAAATAAACAAATTTGGAAGCAAACTACCCAAGCAATCCTCCACTTATCTCCGAGTCACGAGCCCTGCTTTGCCGGTGCCGGCCGATAACATCGCAGAGGCAATGTGAGGCGCACAGCTCTCCGCAGCGCTTCGGCTGAGTGATGCAATCAGAAACAATCCCCAACTCGGCTCTGGGCAGATAAAACCTTTTCTTGTCCCTCAGACGGCTGAAATCAGCCTCTGCTGCCATGTCTGCCCAAGACTTCAGACCAGCCTTCCAACAGAGCTGGGGGGCACCTTGTTTCCAAAACCAGCTGTGGGGAGGGGGCACCTGTGTGGAGAAGAGACAATGTGGGGAGAGGCTGCAGCCTGTGGGGTGATGGGGAGGGGATCGCCTAGGGATCAGCACTTGCTCTGAGCTCTTTGCTATCGCCTCCTTCCTCCTACCAAAGGTGCTACTTAAATCAAAGCCTTGACCTCATCAGAGGGCAAAGCACGTCCCCAAGGGCAAACTCCCAAACACCACCTTGAGGCGGGCACCCAAGACTCCCGGTCACCTCCAAAAGCACATGGCAGACCATCATTTTCAAGCAGCTCTTCAGGTTCTGCTGAGCACCGCATTTTCCCCGCACTGCAAGAAGGCGATTGAGGCTGTACCACATCCCTCACACAGATGTGGCCACATGTTCACCAGTCACGACCTTGTCCCCAACATCACTTCCCGGGATTTTGAACCAGAGACCCCCTCAATGTCACCGTGGGTCCCAAAAGGCATCGTTGTACAAGGGGGGATCCCAGCACGGGCAATCAGTGAGACGCACGAGGCATGGGCGGGCGAGAGCTCCTCGCGGCCTTGTTTGACTGAAATAATTTTATTTGAGTACAGTATGCTATTTCAACAGTTTTAAGTTGCATGGGGTTATTTAAGATGGATTCGGTTTTAATCAGTTTAATGGGATTTTAGGTTTTTAGATATAGCACCTCCAAATTGTCTGATTAACTTTTCAGAATCAATACGCTTAACAGCAAAGCATACAATTACACAGGCAAATGATCTCCTCCGCGAGCAATCGCCCGCCTTCAGCTTGAACCACCAGGGTGCAGATCCACCCCCGTCACCCCTGCTCCAGTTCAGCTTGGCAGCCTGGCCCCCCTTCGCTGAGGGAGGGGGTCCGTAGGGCAGCGCGGTGGGGGGGATGCTGGAGGAAAGCCACTGGTTTTGCTTTCACACACCAATTTTCAACTGCAACTCCTTCCAGACCCAAAGCACCCCGAGAAAAGCCAGGCTGGGACTGCACCCACCGCGATGGCACCAGCGAATGGTCCCGGTTTGCCTGGCACCAGCACACAGCGACAGCCCCAAGCGTCCCACCTCCTCACCCCTTCATCCCTGCCCATCCCCACAGATGTGGGTGCAGGAGCTGGCCCCATCCAGCCCAGCATCACTCCCCACACAGGGCATGGGTCACGTGCCACCTCCAGCTCCCAGTTTATTCCACCAGCCTCCAATATCCCCCCGCTTTTGTCAAGTTGCATAATTTTTGAACTTACATACTTGAAAAATTCTTTTAGAAATGTCAAGGTGACTGGCGTATTAAAAATGAGCCAGAGCAAACAGGAATGACATTATTTTAATTCTTGCAGTGCCAGGTCATTTTCTCTGTAATAACAGAGCTTAGAGACCAGCTCCTGCCCCCTGCATCACCCTCCCTGTTACTGTCTCAGTTGTTTTTATTTGTTCATCCACTAGATAAAAAGCAAGAGGGAGAAAGAAAAGCCACTGCTGCTGTAGAAATCCCTTTCGGTGAGATTGAAGAGATTTGTTTCCTAAACCCCACTGAAATTTCACAGGATTTGCGTAAATCCAAACTCCCTTGAAACCTCCGACCCGACACAGTAAAATTTTATGTTTTCTCCTGGTATCTGGGTGGTTCTCTCAGGGAAATGCCCCAAGCGTACACACCGGGCCACACTCTGCGGTAATAACCTGCACAAGGAATACCTGGCGCGTTCCCAGCCGCAGGGTACCAGATGCATCATGTTGGGTCGTGGCTGAAGGAACCGAGGTCTGGAGAAACGTCAGGGGTCCAGGACCAGCCCATGTTCTGTCTTTTCCACTGAGCTATGCTGCTCCTGGAGGTGGCCAGCAAAAATACACACCAATATCACTCCAGCTGCTGATGGGCCCTTCCCCTGGGGCTATAAACCTCTCGTGATTCGAGGAATATTTGTAATTAACGCACCACGGAGCCTGTGATGGCTCAAGGTGTAGCTGAAGGCATTTGGTTAAAAGAAAAAATAAATCAACCACACTTCCTTTGGCTCACAGGCACCAAGCCCCTCAGCAGCAGGGCATGGGGATGCTCCTGGCTCTGCTTTCGGCCGTGGGGTTTTACCCCTCTCCTTGAGCACCTCTTCAGCTACCAGCCCAGCTGCTCCAACTCACTAAGCCAGAGGAAGATCCACCTTTTCCCAGCAGGATTTGTTCTCTGCTGGATCAGCGAGTTGCACTGGCTCCCAGAGGAGCATCGAGCAGCAGCAGGACCATGCCATAGGGGATGGAGCAGGACCTTCCCCTGCCGAGCTGAGCTGCGTGGCGTACACCCACAGGGCTCAGAAGGGCTTGTGGCTTGGCGGTACCATACTGCCGGGCTCAACAAGGTGAAAAAAAGCTATTTTGAGAGTCACTGACCCCCTGGCAGAGGGTGCTGTGGGGGGACAGCAGGAAGGAAGGCACCCCTGGACCACAGCATCCCCCCCGGACCACAGCATCTCCCCTTCAGACATGAAAAACCCCATGGAAACTGCTGAATATTGGATAAGGAGAAGGCTCCTTCCCTGCCTCCCTGCCTGCCACAGGGATGCTGCGAAGCGACTGGGAGAGCTGGTAGCATCCGACAGTGCCACAGCTGTTTGCTTGAGCAAACAGCAGCCAAGCCTGGAGGCCTCTTTCTGCTGGCCCGGCTGCCAGACCTCGCTCCATCCTCAGGCAGGAAAAAACATTTCCTCGGGTAGGGCATTGACTTCGCGGCTGAAGCAGGGAGTTATTTTTTTCCCCAGCTGTGCACACAGCAAGTAAAGCCCGTGACTCAACGGGCACTGAGCTCTCACTTCAACACCAAGTCTGCGCCACCGCCGATTTAAGGATGGTCTCCGTGGAGCGCGCGACTGGACCGGGGCAGCAGAGCTTCTGGGTGCACCAGTATCTGCAGAAAAGGGAGGGGGAAGCCATCTGCAGCCCAGTTTGCATCACCTTAAATAATACGGATGGTTCTGCTCCAACCTGCTCTCCCTGCTGCTGGGGATGGGTGGGAGGAAGAGGCAGGTTTAAGGGCAGCACTGACACTGCTCAGAGAAAAATGGCTGGGGAAAAACTGCTGGAGCAGTGGCCGGGCTGAACGCAGACCATTGGGAACGGTGCTCAGCAGCGCTCGGGGCTAAGCCCGTGCTCAAGCACAGCAGGCAATAAACACCCTGCTGCGAGGAAAAAAATTAGGTATATTTTTTCCAGTGTTTGTCTGTGCAAACAGCAGCTATTTGCAAGCGGTTTTGAGGTGGTGGCGGGCTT
>NW_010401098.1:4945-6892 GCF_000710305.1 Buceros rhinoceros silvestris
GAAAGCGCAGGGGGTGTTTCCTCACTCAGTGCAAACAGGGAGATGCTAGGGCACCCCAGCAGCCTCTCTCCTCCCCTCGGTGGGTGATCCAGGGAGATCCCTTTGCTCTGACCATGCAAAGACAAATGAAATAGAGAGACTCGGTGGGTGGGTGCACAGCCCTGCCGCCCCAGCTGCCCAGGAAGGGTGCAGCTGGGAGACCTGCAGCCCCGCTGGGGACACTGCTGGACGTCAGAGCCCATCCCCACAGCCAGCAGCCACCATCCCCACAGAGCTGGTCCGTCCCGGCGCAGGGACCATGGGCAGGGCGAGATGCTTTCCATCTCTCTGGGTTCCTCCAGCCAGAGCGTGCCTGGGAGTTGTTCCGGGCTTTCTATTTATGGGCTCTATTCATCCCCAGCCGGGTTTCGGCGGTGCCCTACCATGAAAGTTGCCTGTTTCTGCGTCTTGGCAGCCAGGAAACCTCAGCCGGCTTGAGGAGCCCATAGGAAATGGCAAAGCCTCAGGCTCCAGCTCTCCAAAATAAGGCACAGCTAAATTAATATGGTGTGAGCAACTGGCGAGTGAGGTCACCCCGGTCGTACAGCACGCAGTGCAGGGGGATAAATGCATCCCTCTGTCCTGGCTTCATCCCGTTCTTCCCAGAAACGCCCTGGCTGGGCTGGAGGAAACGTGCCACAAAAAGCTGCGGCCAGAGATGTAGGAAAATTGGGGGTATTTGACACGAAGCTGTCATTGCCTTTCTTTTACAGCTGGAAGGGGAATCCTCCTTCTCTTCCTTTTTTTGGTACTAACAGGAGAAACCCTCCCACCACAGCCAGGGGCGCCAAGAACCATCCCCATCACTTCCAGTGAGGCACCTGGGAGACTCGGTGGCCACAGGCACCTTCTGAGCATCTGCAGTTTTCAGTGCTTTCCCCTTCCTATCGGTTTTGCCCATAGCTAAAGGGATAAACTACAAATATAACTCCCACCGAGAAGCAAAGCACCATACCCCTTGGACACCAGCACCTGGACCAAATCCTGAAGGCTCTGCAGCTTCCAAGCACTCATTTAGCTGCAATTTCCATCGGAAATTCAAGCCCATCCATTACCTGCACTGAGTCTCGCAGGATTTAGATTCCACCAAGCTATTTAAACATTAATTAAGATTTCGCACCCAGTACATCCACATATCCTTTCCAGCGGCTTTCATTCTTCCAAATGTGGGAGGTGTTTTTCGAGCAGGTCTGTGGCAGACAGGCAGGGCTGGGGAGGAACAGCAGCCTTGGCATCACCCAGACCCCTCGAGAGCCGAGGAGCCTGGTGGAGCCCTTGCCGCTGCGATCAGACCAGAGCAGGACAGTGGCTAAGGAGCTGAATTATCAGCCAAAAGGTTGGTCCAGTCTTGGGTGATGTGGGATTAAGGGGTTCCTTCCTATTGCTGGAGAGGAGATAAAGCCAGCTCTCGGCTCCTGCTGCTCTGCCTGCGCACGTACCCACTTTGCCATCCTCTTACTGGTTATTACCTCGCTTTACGTTTGTTAAATACAGGTTTTTGTTTGTGAAATGCCTGTAGGCATAAGACCCACAGATCCACCAGGTCTGCAACAGAAGGGTCCCCTCCTGCCCAGTGCCACGGCTGTGCCCCTTCCTCACTTGGTCAGGGGAGTTTCTCCCTTAAGCTTTACTCGGCATCAACAGTTCATGGACCAACCCGAACATTTACACCAATAAAGCCGAGGTTTGGGCACAGAGAGGGCACAAAAATCCACACTTTGATGAGGGCAAATGAAAAGCCAGCTTAGTAACAGGTAAAAGCGAGGGCTGAACTTGACAGCCCCAAGGGATTGAGGCTTGGGGAAGGGGAAGAGGGGACATAGCCAGGCATCCCGCTGCCCAGACGGCAGCTGGGCCCACCACAGCCCGTGCCACGTTTCACAGCCCGCCGGGATGGACGTGAGAGGC
>NW_010401098.1:7472-10088 GCF_000710305.1 Buceros rhinoceros silvestris
ACCAGCCAGGGCAGGAATAAGTAACACCACTGTGGTTCCCCAGACCGTGTAAACAAATACCTGCTCAACCCAGCTCCCCGGCCAGCATCGGGGGGGACACGCCGAGCCCCGAGCTTCTTCTATGAAGAGACATAAGGCCACCTCCTCACCCTCTGGGGAGGGGAAAGGTATAACCAGGTATTCTGAGGATAAAACAGCAGTGAAACACCCTGGAAGGTGTCAGCAACCTGCCTGCATGAGGGGCTGGGGAGTGGGCACCTCCACCCAGCCCTCACGTGCTCCAAGCAGGGCCCATGGAGGTATCGCTGATGGGGTCTTGGTGTGACACAGGAGCACAGACACCACCAACCTTTCAAGCTTCAGCTGGGCTTCCCCTCCATTACTGAGATATTCACTCTGTACATGCAAAAAACCACAGTAAAGGTCTTTTTCTCTTATCGTTTATACGAGGATGCTCATATTGAGCACTCTCCCAAAACACCTCTCCAGGGGCTTTTGAAGCACATGCAGTTTCTTTGTGTTAATGCCTTCATTCACCATTGACAGCCCTTTTCCTGAAAACTCGCTTTCCCACCCATGAGGTAGCAGAAACCCCGAAGTTAGAGGAGCAAAAGTCTATTTTCTGGAAAACAAAAGCACAGGAGCTGAAGATGTCCACAGGGTTCTGGCCACTAACTGGTCAAAAACCTCCGGCCAGTTGCATTTTGGCCAGAAAAGTGTTCTGAAAGGTGCAGTTTTACCACATCTCCCAATAACAGAGTATTTTAGGGCAGGAAAACTGGTCACTACCAGCTTGTTTAGCATTTCGGAAGGATCCTCTCCCGACAATTCTTAAACAAGATTTCTTTACTGGAAATTACCTTCTGTTGCAGGTTAATAACCCCTAAAGCATAAAAATAAAACAACCCGCAGGTGCCGGATCGTGCGAGCGCACCTCTCGCCCCCGTCCCGCAGGCAGGAGGGGCTGGCTCCGGCAGAGCTGGCAGGAGAGGGCAGCAGAGACCCACGCTTGGGGCTCCGCAGCGCAGAACCCAGGCGTCCGCTTGGCAGAAATGCCACCAGCGCCCGGAGAAGCGTCTCCATCACCCACAGCCACCCCACCTGCTGCGAGGACAGCCAGCCAGCCAGGGGGACACGTCCTGGCCCCAGCCGGGTCACAGCCGCCCCCCAAAGCCAGCAGAGCTAGCGTGGCTGTGGGAGGCTTCTCTTCGCAGGGTCAGCCCCTGAGTCACAGGGCAACCACAAGGCTTTCCCTGAATCATTGTCCCCAGGAGATGACACAAGGCCCAGGAAAGTCCCAAGCTGTTGGAAAGCTTCATCAGAAGCAGTTGCAGGCACCAGACCCAGAGGGTTGCTGGAAGGGGGAGCAGCACCATGCTCATTTTGCAAAGAGCTGGTGGTCAACTGCAGCATCACCAGCCCTCGACACCAGGCAAGTGGCCCATCAAATCCCTCATTGCCAGCAAAAATGCCACCAAAGTGAGACAAAGCCAGCCTGGCTCATGCCCCACACTCCTCAGGCCAGGGCTCTCACCACAGAGACAGCACAGCTCTCCAGAGCTCTTCACAGAAACCACAGGGAGCAAACACCCAGCAAAGCCAGCACCACAAACACACCTCAGCAAGCTGAGGACAGCAGCACCCACCCTGCTGCCCACACATGGTCCCCCACAGCCCCCCAGGTGCCTGCTCTCACAGGACCAGTTAAACCTGTCAGAGTCTGACGCTAAGGAGCGATGGGCTGAGCACGACCTGCTGGAGCAGCTCCAGGGAGCACCAGGAGCCAGGATTGGTACCAGCAAAGGGGCACTGGCAGCTTGCCACTCCCCTCTGGCCACCCCAGACCCCTCCCAAGGGGGTGCCCTCTGCACCCTTTAAATGGCAGTTCAGCCTAACAAACCCCACCTGAGGAGCCCTTAATTAGCTGTTCATTAACCCCCCATGCCCTCAGCATCCACAGGCTCTTCTACTCTTTTCCCACCTGGGGCTAACCCCCTCGGCTGCCAATCTGGGGACTAATTGAGGGGGTCCAGTGCGCACAGGAAGGAGGGGGCAAACACAGGCTATGGGGAAGAAAACCAGCCCCCGGCCTAATGCTGGGAGAAACCCACACCCTGCTTAAGAAGCAGCACTATTTCCTTGCAATTTGTTGACTGAGAGGTTTCCTACAAACTCCAGATCATACAAACCCCGGACTGGTGACCCCAAAGTCCCTCGGCTCTCCCGGGACTTCCCAGGGATGCGTGAGCTCTCAGAGCTGGCTGGGGTCTGTGCGCAGCGGGGCAGTGCCCCGAGGGTGGAGTGTGGGGGGAATTCAAAGAGGAAGCTAAGGGATGGTTCTGTGAAGCAGGTGGAAAGAACAATTTTCCAGAGCGCTGCAAAACGGGTACAGATTTTCTTCTCCCTGCCAAATTGTGACCCTAATAATGTTATTATTACACTGTAATATCTAAAAAAAAAAAAGAAAAAATCCCATTCCTTCATTCTTGTGAACTAGGGAGGACCGAGGCGGCTCCTCGGTGCGGCTACAATATAAAGGGAGACCCTGGACAAGGTTATTCCCCTCCACAAGGGGCTAAAACAACCGTGAGGTGCCGGCTGGGAAGGGCGGTGGTG
>NW_010401098.1:10585-15958 GCF_000710305.1 Buceros rhinoceros silvestris
TTTGATAACTCCGATGAGTCGGGAGGGAGGGAGGGAGGGAGGGCTGCCCTGGGTGCCGGCCAGTTCCCCCTCCCTCCAGCAAGAGGAAGGTACTTTGCCCTGTTTAGCAAATCAAGCATTTTTTTCAGTCATTGAACCCTGGGTTTGTTTTCTTTCCAGTTTGGCTGGGAAGGCGTAAATGCTGTCAGAAATCTGAAATACAAGCAGGGTTGTTTTTCTTCTTTTTTTCCTTCTTTTTTCTGCTCCCCTTAGGGTCAAGCCCTCCTCCCACAAACGCGGCCGTGGGGATGATGTGCGGTTTCTTCTAGGGGGAAGAAAATGGTCTGCAGCCCCTAGAAAGCCCTGCATGGGGGAGCAGGCTGGGGGTTTGCAGCGATCCCCCACCTGAAAGGAGGGCTGTGACTCTCCGGGTCCCTCCAGCTCTGATGGAGATGGACGGGCAGGGCGAAGGCACCTTCACTTCATTCAGCCGAGCTGGAGGGATGTTGAAGCGAACTCAAACCGTCTGTCCAAAACAGTGTTTCAGGATGAGGTCATCCAAATCACCAGGGCTTAAGTTATTTCTTTGTAATTCTGAGCAAACTCAGCATGAAAAGCAATTGGATCCACTGCTGAGGAACATACGGGAAGGGCGAGGACACAGGCACGACAGGGACCGCACTAGGAAACACTTCTGCAAAGAGTTTATTCACTTAAAATGCGCGTGTTGGCCAACAGTGAACGATCAGTGAAATTTGGATCCTGGTGCCAAGGAAGGCTTTGTGACCTGGGCTTCGAGGCTTTTAACAGAGCATGTCATTAGCCCGGGCACCACAGACCCCTCACTGGGCACTGCAGACCCTCCCTGGGCACCGCAGACCCTCCCAGGGCACTGCAGACCGCTCCCTGGGTACTTCAGACCTGCCCTGGGCACCACAGACCCTCGCTGGGCACCACAGACCCTCCCTGGGCACTGCAGACCCTCCCTGGGCACCGCAGCCCCCTCACAGGGTTTTCTCTGCAGCCCCAAAAGGAAGAGCCTCCTGTTTGACTGCCCCGCTGTCGCAGCCCAGCTGGGGTGCTGGTGCCCAGCAGGGAGGAGCGGAGCCGCTCCTGGCTCCTGTCCTCAAGCACAAGCCCCTCACGCTGAGAAACGCTGCTGCTCCGTGGGGAGGACTGGCGGCTGCCCGGGCTCGGGAACCTGCTGCAAGGTTCCCGCAGCAGAGGCTGGCACAAAGCGGTGATTTGGGGGTCACTTCCGACCACTTCTTTCAGGGAATTTTCCTAGTGTCAGAAAACACCTTCAGGCTGCCCAAACTCATTCCCAGCCAATTCAGGGAGAAGACAAATGCTCCCTTGGCCCTCTCAGAACATGAGGACAGGGACAGAGGCCACGGCTCCCGCTGTGCTGTGTTTGATGCTCCAGCACCACTTCCCAGCAAGAAGTCCCGATGAGCATCCTCCCCCCTCAACACACCACCCAGACATGGAGCATCGCTCGGAAGAGAGGTCTCCAGGTGGCACCGAGATGCTTTGAGCCAGCCGTGGGGAAGGTGGGACTCCGTTAGGGACAGCAAACAGCGGAGGAAATCCCCAACTCTCTCAGCAAAAGCAGGTCGCTGTCGTCATCGGCCGCCGTCCACACACCGCCGGGGATCCGCCATCCTGGGCTGCTGGAGGAGATGCCCAGATGATGCTGGAGGTTGTCTGCAGTGGAAAGGAGAACACAAAGCCACCCAGAGGGAAAAGCAAGGGCTTGTTCTAGCTCCGCAGGTCACAGAAGGGACCAAAGCCAAGAGAAATCTTCATCAGTGGGCCAAGGTGAGCTCTGGGCTGATGCTCCAGCACTGGAGGTGTCCATCCCAGCCTGCCAAAGAGCAAAAGGAGGGACCAGGCAGCAGATTTTATACATACATATATGTATGTATATATATCTCACCCATTTTTTCCGGATATTTGACACTCATTTTCCCTGCCACTGCTGCCCAAAGCACGCTGCTTTCCAGCACAAAGCTGGATGGACCCAGCATCGCCGGAGAACCGGACACCCCAGATCGCAGCCCTCCCTGCAACCTCTGTCTCGCTGCCCTTTCCTTCATGCCAGACGATGCCAGAGGGGATGAGGGGAGCCAGCGGGCTGGGCTTTAGCTGGCTCCAGCTCTCCACGCAAATTAATAGCAGACCAACTGCAGGGAGGCACAATTTTGTGGTAATTTATTTTGTTTTAAGGGCCTAATAACTTCCAGGTGGTGATTTGTAAATGAACTGGCTCCTCACAAAAACCTGAGATGAAGCATTTGACACCGAACCCGGTTTTGCTAAGCCAGGAATTCACACTTGCGTCTCAGCGGAGGGAAGGGAAACGCAGCAGGGAGACCAGAGGAAGGGAGAAACCGCGGTTTGACACGTATCAACAAATCGATTGAGGATGGGGAGTAGTTGGACATGCCTGCGTCCAGCCCTCGGACCTCGGCGCTGACAGACCCGATGTCACGAACAGCCCGACGCACGGGGAAGACCTCTGGATACCAGCAGACACCTCCTCGATGGGCAGTTACCTCGAAGAGAGCCGAGGGAAGTGATATCTTTCTCCTCCAAAAGCACAGCGAGAGGGATGTGCTCGGTTAACCCCTGCAGCAAAAACACTTGCAGCAAGGCAGAAATGTTGGTCCATCTGAAAAAAAAAAGGCATTTCTGTGCATGGAACGCCAGGGAGCATCCCCCCACATCACCCCTGCCAACCTGGAGCAGCCCGCCTTCGCCCCCAGCCCTGCTCATTGTTTCCCTGAAGGTTCCCAGTCCTGGAATTTCCTTTAGAGGTGCAAAACAATATCAGGAAAATCAGTTTTTCATTTTTCTTTTTCTTTTTTTTTTTCCTAAAAAGCTGATGGAGGCCCCGCTCCCCTACGTGGAATAACATCCTTTGTGACTTGGGCTCCCTGGCCCCAGCACACCGCTCAGAGCCAGAGCAGCACGGGTTTCCTCCCCGCTCCCCACCCCACACTCGGGGGCATCAACAGAAAAAGGCACTTTCAGAGGCTTTTCCTTTCCGAGGCCCCACCTCGCAGGAAAGCGACAGCTTTTTCAGAGCAAAAGGCTTTTTTCTTTTGGAAAAGGGGACTTTTCCTCTACATTTTTGCTCTGAGTGGTGAACTGTCACTATTGGAAAGCACCGGATTTCCTTTTGGTACCTCTCCCGAGGGGCACTGGAACAAGGCTTGGGACTCCCCGGCACCAAACCAATCCCTGATGAAGATAACGTCTTGACGATGTTTTCCCTGCAGACACTGGGGCAGGCGGAACACGCCACTCTTGGGCAGGGAGCACACCAGCACTCGCCTCCCAGCCTGCGCTGCCCGCACCGACGAGGCAGAACCTCCCTTTCACACGTGTGTGCTCGGGATGAACCTCTGATGTGTGTCCCTCGCCCGATTTCCTGAGATAACTGAGAGAAAAACACCTAAAGACCATTTTCTTGCTGCCTCCACCCCTTGTCTCCGCTTCCTGGCCAGGCTGCAGACCCGCGGGCTACGGCCCAGCTCCATCCATAAACCCCAAAGTCTTATTTAAGATCCTGAGCATTATCCCATGGTGTGGCAGGTCGGGGACTCGCCGGTCCCTGTGGAGCTGGGATGGGAGGGAAGGAGCTGGGTGGTGGCAGCAGGGCGGTGGGGAATCATCGAATCATCACCAGCTTGGAAGGGACCTCAAGGAAAAGCTCAAGGAGGAGCATCCCGTCCGGTGACACAGCCCGAAGGGAAGGGTGGGGGTGACATCCTCCCGGGAGGGCGACAGCCAGAGCTCACCCGCTGCCGCTCTGTCGGGCTCCTGCCAACAATCGCCTCCAAAACGCTGTTGCCTCCACACCACGAGCATCCTCCATCTGTGCTCTCCAGTCCCCAACGGAGCTGGGCATGGTAGCGCCAGGACGTGCCCGGCCACGGGCAGCCGTGCCAGGGGGTGCCCAGCTCTGGGGTGGGTTTTTGGAGTGTGGGATGAACGTTTGCTTTTCATTTAGCTACTTGGGAGAGCTTTCTGGGAAAACTGCAACAGTAATACCACTTAAAACGCCGATTTTCCATCGCCTGGGTGGGGATGAAGCCTCTCCCCGGCTTCAAAGGGCAGTGAGGGATGCTCCTGCTACGGGCACTTTGAACTGGGGGAAAACTTGGGGGGTTTTGATGCTGCTCTTTGCCTTGAGCTGCCGGTTCTCACAGCTGAGAAGCATCTTCCACCTCCTCTGTGACATCCAGGGGCTTTCAGGAGGAGCCTGGTGTTCCTCTGCACTGTTGCACAACAGGAAGGCCAGAACCCGGGTTTGTATTTCACTGGTTTTGCCTCATTTTCTGTTGGAAAGTGGGAATTGGACCAGACCCACCTTTGCCCGGGGAAGGGGGGATGTGCAGCGCGATGGCTGCTCCCGCACGGGACAGGAAGCAGCATCAGAACCAACCACCGTCTAATACGATTTAACGCATTTTCAATCTCCCTTCCGTGCTCGACTGTTCTGCTCCAGTGGTGACGACATGATCTCATTTTGAGATTTACTCCTGCTTTAAATGGAAATTCTAGAATTAATGGAATTTTTTCCGATTGAAATTGAATTGAAATCAGGGGTATTTTTGGACAGATTCTTCCTCTCTGATCAGAAAGGCGTGCGCGCCGCGGTCGGACCAGTGCTGCTCGCCAGCCGGGATGCTCTCGTGGCATTCAGGTGCACCTGGGCCACGGGCTGGGAGCAACTGCCACCCCCGGAGAGGAGGTGCTGCGCAGCCGGTCCTCTGCGGAGACCGCTCGCTTTTAATGAACCGGCGCAGCCTTCGTTTCCTAACGCTGAAGCGGAAGCGGGGCAAGCAGGGCAAGCGGGGTTGGGTGTTTGAGGCTGATCTCCGGCTCCTCTGTGCAAGGAGGTTTGGTGTGCAAAGGCTTTTGGCTCCTGCACGACTAAAGCCGGAGGGGGGTGGATGTAACGGCTGCAACGCAAAGATGTTCGGGTTTTATATTCAAGCTCGAAAGGCAAAGAATGGAGAAAATGCGTGTTTGGCGGCATCGGGCTGTCAGTAATTCAGCTCTTCCTGCAGGGATTAGCCTACTTCCAGCTGCGAAAGCAGCTCCTGGATGCTGACACCGAGGCTGCACTTTGCAATGGCAGAGCGAGCCCCAGATCTGGAGCCTTGGCCAGGAGAAGCCTTCCCGGGGCAGGCTCAGCCCTGCAAAGCCCTCGGTGCGTCTTTGCCTCTAATCAGATTAGAAACCAGATGTAAGCAGGGGATAACGAGCGAATCGGCCGTGGGGACCGTTAACCGAAGGAAATGATATGTTCCTCCTCACGCGGAGTGTTTGCATCAGCAGCGAGGTATGGAAACGGGGCTAATCCGAGGCAGGCGCATGTCA
>NW_010401098.1:16104-16562 GCF_000710305.1 Buceros rhinoceros silvestris
CCCCGTGTAGATGCCGTCCGTCTGTGGAGGTCGTCCAGACCAGCATCCCCAGTGCGAGCTTTATCAGCCACGGAGCCCGGCGTGGGCTGCGAACCGCCGCGGGGCGAGGCCTGGGGGCTGTTTCACAGGACGTTTTTCAGACATTTTCAAAGGGCACCATCTCACCTGTTCCGTTTCCAGCCCCCGTGACACCCCGCTCACACCAGCAGGCCTGGAACGGGCACGCTTCCACAGCCGGGTTTACGTGGCCGTAAGGGAGTGGGGGCCAGCTCGGGTGGGTGGACACTTGGCATCCAAAAGAGCCCATTTCCACGTGCCAGCTTGCGCTGCCTTTCAGTGAACTGGTAAGGGAGGGCTTCAGATATCACCTGGCAAAGGCAATTTGTATCACTGCAGGCTGGGGGGTGTCATTATTGGGGGGGGGGTAACCTATTTACAAAGCACTTGCTGACCTCTCC
>NW_010401098.1:16735-18576 GCF_000710305.1 Buceros rhinoceros silvestris
TCTCTCCGGAGAGGGAAGAACTTGTGTTTTATTTTGAGCTGAACCATCTGGCGAGCCTCACGTGAGGGAAGGCAGGTTGGGTTTGCTGCTGAGGCGACTCGATGAGAACAACTCGGTGAAGAGTCCCTCATCCCGAACCCCTCAGCTCCGTGTGGTTTGGAAGGAAGGAAGGAAGGAAGGAGGGAGGGTAACGGCTGCTCAGCTCGGCACGGAGGGCAGCACTGGGAGAGGGTTTAGGGGTGTCACTGCTGGTCAACCTTCCAGTCACGGGGAGGCTCAGAACAATTCACAAGCACTGGGGGCAAGATCCCCTCAGAAATCACCCCCAGCTGCTGGAGTGGAGCTTCCCTGGGCACGAATGAACCACCACGTCTCAGGGCACCCCCAGCCACCTAAAGGAGGCTCATGTGGCACCAGCCACCCCAGAATGTTCCCCTTGCTATTCATCCCCCGTTCTCGCCACCCAAAGCCTTTGCTTGGAAGGACTCGTAGCAGCAGCACAATGTGGACAAACTGCGAGGGAGTTTCCTCCTTTACAGTAAAGGAGCATTTAAACGTTTCCTGCTCCTCCTGGGAGGTGGAGGGGGTCGATGTAATCTGCAGGCAATTTCATTGTTTTATTACACATTTTTCCGGTCGCCGGCTGCAACAGGAACCCCTGGAGCAGAGTGCCCCTCCTGGGTCCCCGCGCCCAGCCCGGTGGCCACCGATGCTGGGAACTTGTGTGTCATCACAGCATTTTCCCCCCGGTAAAGCCCCCCAGGGAGATGGGGGGGGTGGAGACGGGGTGCTCCGCTCCCGGTGACGCCGTGCAGGCAGCTCCTGGTACCAGCGCTTCTCTGCGGTTCCACATCCACGACCTTTCAGCTGGGATGTCACAGCTAAAACATTCTGCCAGCTGCGCGATTAACTACGGTCCTGTGTTTAAGCACCGAGAGGAAACGTGCACCTGCTTTCCCATGCGCATCGAGCCGGTTCTCAGTAACACAATCTATAGGTTTATCCATATTTATCCACATCCATGCGGGCAGAAGCCCCTCCTGGCTCATTCCTGCCTTCCCAACCGCCACCCTGTCTTCCCAAAACCTCCGTGACCCACAAGTGCCCACTCAACGTCATGGCCTGGGAGCACAAGATGCAGACAGCTGAGAGACATAAAGGTCCTTTGCTCCATCATTCGGTGGCCCATATTGGAGGGTGGGGTTAAGGCTGCCCCAACAGAGAGTCCTCAGCCCCACAGACAATGACAAGTGGTCACAGAGTCATGGAATCCCCGTGGTTGGAAGAGACCTTTAAGATCGTAGAGTCCCCCCGTTCCCAGCACTGTCCAGTCCCCCCTGCCCCCTGTCCCTCAGCAGCACCTCCACACAGCTGGGAAACCCCTCCAGGGATGGGGACTCCACCACTGCCCTGGGCAGCCTGGCCAGGGGCTCGACAGCCCTTTAGTGACTTGGTCTGTCACTGAGCTGAGCTGCTGCCGGTGGTTTCTTGACACAAAAACGTCCTTGAGCCCTTTCATCACAAAAAACCCCAAACACAATAGTTGCTTTAAAACAAAACAGAAAATCGCTGAGAAGAGGCAATCTCTGCCCCTTTTTACTCATGGCACCACTAAATTCAGTGTAGATTTTGACCTGGGGTGGGATTTTCAGGGTATAACTGGCCAGCCTTGGGGTGATCCTCCCCCTCCCCCCCCCCATCCTCGGGTCTCGGGGAGCCGGTGCTGTGGGATGCACCTCTCCTGTCAACAAAGCGAGGGCCCAGCAGCCAGCCGGGGGTCCCTGCCTGCCCCCCTCAGCCTTGCAGCAGGGGTGGGAGGGGGTTTGGCGGGGAAGGGCTGC
>NW_010401099.1:0-645 GCF_000710305.1 Buceros rhinoceros silvestris
GGGACATCCCAAGGACCTGGGACCTTCTTGAAGATGTGGGACATGGCCCCGGTGGCCTCGGGGACATCCCAGAGACCTGGGACCCCAACAGGGATGTGGCCCGGGTGGCCTTGGGGACACCCCAAGGATGTGGGACCTTCTTGAGGACCTGGGACCCCAACAGGGATGTGGCCCGGGTGGCCTTGGGGACACCCCAAGGATGTGGGACCTTCTTGAGGACCTGGGACCCCAACAGGGATGTGGCCCGGGTGGCCTTGGGGACACCCCAAGGATGTGGGACCTTCTTGAGGACCTGGGACCCCAACAGGGATGTGGCCCGGGTGGCCTTGGGGACACCCCAAGGATGTGGGACCTTCTTGAGGACCTGGGACCCCAACAGGGATGTGGCCCGGGTGGCCTTGGGGACACCCCAAGGATGTGGGACCTTCTTGAGGACCTGGGACCCCAACAGGGATGTGGCCCGGGTGGCCTTGGGGACACCCCAAGGATGTGGGACCTTCTTGAGGACCTGGGACCCCAACAGGGATGTGGCCCGGGTGGCCTTGGGGACACCCCAAGGATGTGGGACCTTCTTGAGGACCTGGGACTCCAAGAGAGACCTTGGGGACATCCCAGGTGACCTTGGGGACATCCCAGGTGGTGTTG
>NW_010401100.1:0-339 GCF_000710305.1 Buceros rhinoceros silvestris
CTGCTCCTCAGGAAACAGGTGGGAAGAAAAGGATTGCGAACTACTTAAAAGTTGAACAGGTAGGTCACTGGACAGTGTCAAAACACGCTAAATGTTTGCACAATTAAAGACATAAACTTCCACTTGAGAGTCACGACAAAGTAAGCCGCAGTGGAGCAAAGCCGCTGTCATAGCCTGTTCGGTGATCTAAACAGCACAAGGCACTCAGCCCTGATTTTTAATGCGAACAGATTTACCTGTAATGAAGTTTTTCTGAAGTCATCCATATAGGCAGTGGCACTAAGGTAAAACCAACGCTTTCCTGGAAAAAATCAGCAGCTTTTGGAAGCCTGTCTTCAC
>NW_010401101.1:0-6645 GCF_000710305.1 Buceros rhinoceros silvestris
AGGTGGAAGTGGTGAGGGGGGAGGTGCCAGAGCAGGAGCAGTGTTGTGTGGAGAGTTAGAAAGCTCTGGCAAAGTACAGCAGGCTATGAGCTGGGAGGATGAGATCTTCTCGTTGGTGGGTGGCCCTGATGTTGTTGCTGGTGCCTTGGAGGGGTTTGATGACCGTGCTGGGTTCTGAGCTACATGTGCACATGGCTCTAGCTCAGCCTGGACACCTCCATTTTCGCTCCTGGACAGCCGGTTTTCAGCTTGCTTTTGCTTGTTTGGATGTTTCTTGATAGAGAGCAGCCTCTCAATAACTTCTTCAACTGTGTTCCCTTGGACTACAGAAACAAATCAGGGTCAGAGAAGGGGATGGGTCACAGGGCTGGTTCATGCTATTCAACTCTCACCAAGCAGCAGATCTGGAGCCACAAAGACCACTCACTGTACACAACTGCACTTTTAGCTTCCAGGCAATTTAATTTCCTTCCACAGTCCTGGTCCACAAACACTATTTTGAGCATGTCTAGCTAGCAAGACTATCCAGCGCATGCAACAGGACAACAGGTTGCCAACAAGGACAGATTCCCACTAACTCCCATGACCAAAAGCTCAGGGCTTGACCATCAAAGCAAGACCGTGAATCCTGAGCCCACTGCTAAATGTGGCCAGCTCTCACTGGCATCCAAATGGCCGGGGCTTCGCATCAAGCCTTGACCCTATGCAGGAGGTGTAGCTTTGTCCCAGCTTCTGCTCAGCTCTTAGCAAGTCCCATAGATTATTTTATGTACATTTGGTAAGGACTTTTGGGGGCAGTAGGAGGGACAATGGAAAACAAGAGGAGAGTGCAAGACTGGATGGATATGTCATTCTTACTGTCATTTGCAAGCAAAAGGGCTCTGTTCACCACCGCGTCCAAGGACTGCCACAGCAAGAGGCTAGAGTGATGAGAAGGTTCCAAGTGCAGCAGGCTCTGGAGGATGGACAGCAGCTGGATGGAGACTGGAGAGCGGCTCACCTGTAAGGCAGGGCAGTTTTCCATCACAGCAAGGCTGGTTCCAAGCAAAGTGTGTTAACTTTGCCATTGCATGACTTTGCGCCCCATGTGAGGGCCTACTTACTTTATTGAAGAGAGATGAAAAGACCTCATGATGATCATTCATGTTGATCCCATCACATAACTTCAATAATTCCTCATCATCTTCTATCTTGAACTCCTCAAATGTATCACACTGGATAAGCAGATCCTCCTCCTCTATGTCTCTGCAATATTACAGCACTCGGTTTCACTGGAGCGTCCTTCATTGATTTTCAGTTTATTGTCTTTGTTTAAATGGCTTTTATCTCTTTGCCTCTCAGACTCAGCCAGTCAGTGTTGAAAGTACCCAATTCTACCTTATTTATAAAGGATCAAATGCCATCAGTGCACCCTTTCTTAAACTGAATGCACCTCTTTCTACAGTCAACACATACAAAAGAACGGGACCTTTCATGGCAAAACCTGGATCAGTGTTTGCTCTGTACGGACTTCTCCTCGGAGCTGTAACAACAAAGTGGCACTTGCACCTCTTTAAAACTGGACCACCTTCTTCCTTTCTTTTCAAAGACAAATTGAAAATATTCCAGTGATGTTTCTGTTTGAAAAATTTCCTTCTGTGTTACTCAAAATTGGATTGCAAAAACCCCAAATACTAAAGCAAACTTTTTCAGCACTTGAGGGACTACTCAGTGCAGGAACTCTACCCTTGCTAGTTGGCACTGTTGAAAGATTTTTATGGGGTTGAATTGAGCAATTCCAGTTACGTGGATAACCACAACTCACAATTAATGCAGTCTAGAATTTATCATGGGTGTTTCTGACAGAACACCATTTTTGAATTAAGAAATCATGAAGACAGGTACATCCAGGTATGCATGAGGAAATTATTTTAGCTGGACGCTTCTGGGCCCAACACCAGCAGTGAAGGCATTTTGAATACAGCAAGCTGCTCAGTGAGCCCACAGCATCATTTCAGGTTCAGTCTGAAACGCAGCCCCAATGAGGATGTTGCTGAGCCTTGCTCCATCTGTGCCAGAACCTCTGTCAATGCCATCTGTGCCAACAGCTGTCCCCTGTGACACTGTGGTTGGCAAGAGCATCTTAACACTGGCCTAATGCCTCCCGTTCCCATGTAGTGGGTGCACACAAGCATGGTCCACTCCACCAGCTACACTTGACTTCACACAACTGAAGGCTAATAAGTATTAAGTTTCCACAGCAACATTACTGTGAATATCATTTATAAGAGAATATTTAAACAGGGAACCTTACCTTAGCTTGTCTAAAATATCCAACAGCTGAAGCCCTGGGAGAACAAAGAAATAGATATGTTGGCATTAACACCTGCTTGATACTGATGTACTGTGATCTTTATAAAATGTTATGCAGAGAAAAGAAGTGAAAATATCTTCAGATGGGTCTGCCAAAGTGTGTAGGGTCATCTAGTAAATGAAGAGATCCACAGCACAGAACCACTGCAACATCCCCCTGGAGTTACTGGGGGACACAGGCACTTCTGGGGCATAAGTCACCTCATTCCAAGTTAGACATCTAAAATCAGTCAGATGAATGGTGCAGTCAAATGTCCCTTGCCCTCCACAGAGAGAAATGGAGCCCAGGCTCACCAGCTCCGATGCACTCATTTACTTGAGGTGAATCCCAACCACACTACCTAGGATCCCAGTATTCAAGCAGCTGGAAAGTATTTCTGAATCACAGAGCAGTTTCTGTGTCTCAACCGAGTAGAAACAGGGTGAAGAAACCTTAGCTACACTTAGGAGGAGCAGCAACATATGGAATTATGTGGCTACATAAGATGGCTGGTTATAGAAATGTATTGAGAAACTTCAAGGGGTACAGTACTGCTGGGATTCCGGAGAAGATTAAAGTACTGGGAAAGCAGTAAAGTTAAAATAATCTGGGTACAGAAAGGCTGTTGAACAGAATAGAGACCAAAAGACAAAAAAACCCCCAAACCCCCAAAACCAAACAAGAGTCTGCTTTTAATATTTGCAGTTTTGCTCTCCAACACTCTTTAGTGACCTTATGGATACCTCTGAGAATAAAACTGCTTGGCAATTGATTTTCTCCAGAGAAAGTTAGGAGCAAGAAACATCCTTACCTATGAACTCGTTTCTGATTTGTGTCCTTGTTCTTAGCTCTTCTTTCCCCAGTATGATGGCATTAATAGCACTCAGCAGTGTCACCATGTATGGCACGTTATCTGTGTTGGAGAGCTCATTCATTATGATGCTGAATCGATACTGCTGGTTCTTCACACTCTGTTAATAACACAAGTGATATTTCCGTTCGGACAGATCAGAAACGTCTACCACTCTGGTGAAGGCTCTCAGATAGAATTAGCATCTTAAAATCTCTCAGTTTACCCCACTGTGCACAAGACAGGCAGATACAGGTAAAAGCAGCTCTCCTCCATCATGGAGCAGGGTGTGGTTGGCAGAGGAAGTCAGTGAAACTCCTCTTGGATCGCTTTATGCTTTCTGATAACTGATGCACCTACTGGGGCTCGTGGCCAGTGAAACCCACGGACGAGACACTGACTATGTGCTAATTTAGCAGTGCCCTTCCTGCCAAAAAGCACCCTGTGGTTAGCAGTCATCCGTCCAGACAAGTCACAGAGCAGCACCACGGACTTTGCTCATCAGGCCGAATTTCCTGCAGTTTTCACCTTATAAATCCCTGCCTCTTACCAAAACGACCTTCCTTTCCAGCCCTTTTCTGTGGTACATGGATCTGTCTGCATGCATCAGAGCACAGCCATAGCTCCTGCTGCAGCCCAACACTTGCCTTGTAATGGTCCAGGGCATCCAAAGCCAAAGCGTGGCCTTCTGATGAGTAAATGCACAGCGCAGCCAGGAGCTCAAATACCTGCTTTTTGACCATGACATTAGTTGTGTCAAGTGCTGGAGGAAAAACAAAACAAAACAAGAAATGTTCTGAAGCTCAGTGTCTTCTACTAGATGGCTTATGACCAGTGGCAGAAAAAAGACTGAAGGAGTAGAGCCAGTATGTGAAGATGGGAAGAAAAATGCCTCAATTTATAAATATTCCATCCCAATAGCAATGACTGGTAGTAACTTCTAGTGGGAATAACAAATACTAGTTCAGGTACCCTATTGGCATTTTGGTGCTGCTTGTAAGCGTTCATTTATTCCTCGCACCTGTGGCACACTGCAACAGCAGCCAGGATCCCAGTACTCGCAATCACACATTTTACTTCCCATTTTCACAAACGGGCATTTTCTAGAACAGCGGATGAACCATTTTCCTCAGTTAATGAGTCTTATTTTTAGTGCAGAAACACCCAATAGGCATATCAAGGCAGCAAATTGTTCTAACCAGTCCCCATGTATTCCCTTTTTTCCACTGTTCTTTCTCTGTGAGCTCTCGGAGTTGGGAGGAGTGGATTTGACCACTTTATTTTTCCTTTATTAGTGCACAAAGAAGCTTGACTGCTGAAAAGCCATGGGTATCCCCATGTTTTTCACAGCACAAAAATACCAGCTCTATATTTCATAATCGTTAAGAAAATACAGAGTGGAGAGGAACAGGGCTTGAACACTGAAGTGGGGGGCAAGCTGGCTTTCAGACTAAATGCATTCTGAAGAGGTATTAATAAGGGCTTCTGGGAACACCTGGGAACACAGATCTCAGCTCTGTGAAGCAGGACAGAAGTTATCCTCCCAGCACCACCAACATTAAGTGCCATACAAGTCCTAGGAGATGCCTGGACAAGTTTCATACGTAACAACGAGCCAAGGGAGTGGCAGGAGAAAGTAAGCGGTATTACCTACCATCTTCTAGAAGGAACAGACTGTGCAGCACAGAGAATAGACTCTCTTCAGTCTAAACCGTGCCACCTTCACTCCTCTTTACAGGTTACAAGTCTGCAAGCCCTTTCAGTTCTTCTCCCTCTGCCCTTGGGACTCACAAAGACTAAATAGCAAATGTCTGCTGACAGCTGAAGGGTCGATGACTTCTCATGCCTGCGTACAGCTAAGGCTGGGGTTTATCCCTGGCTTCTCAGTAAACTATTGAAGACGTTTGTGTGGAAATAGCATTGGGTGGCAAAGACAATGTGATTTCAAAGCAGTATTATTTTAAAGAAAAAAACAATCTTTTTAATCAGTGGTGACCAGCAATTTGCAAGAAGCCTGTTGCAGGGCAGGAGGATAAGCAACAGGAAAGTCCCTCCCCCGCAAGCCGCATGTAACAGATGAAGTAGGAAGATGTCTTCTCACCTTGGAAGAGTTTTCTGACATAGCCCTCATTGCTCACAATGTATTTGATGCCTTTGTGGGAGTTCATGACTGCTCGCACGCAGTTAATGCAGGTGAGCTGAAGCAAGGCATCAGAAATTCTGGCCACTCCTCGCCCAGACAGCCTGTCCAGGGCTTCCAGGAGGAGGTCCAGCCCACATAGCTCCAAGAACTGGACCATCCAGGCATCATCGCTGTTCTCCAGCCGCTTCTTCAGCCCAGAGTAGTTCACCACTGATGGCATTTGCAGGAGACGGATGCACAGCTCCGGCTCTGCGTTTTCCAGGTTAGCCTCTGATTGGTCAGTATCCTGGGGTCCAAGTTTCTCCTTCAGGGCAGCCCACTTCTTGTGGGCACTTTCCTTTTTGATTGACATTGTGAACACTTTGTCCTGAAAGAAAAAGAAAAGACAAAATGAGAAGCCTGTCTAGACTAACCAGTAACCCTTTGGCAGTCCTGTTCTTTTCTTCTAGTGATGGGGATGTGAAGCTCAACTGCAGCACATCCCCTGCATGTAGGGTACACACTGGAACCAGTCCTCCGCTGAAGAAACTCAATATATCTCCTCCTTAACCATACACATTACATTTAGGCCCTGAAAACCCTGCAGAGACTCTTAGCACATTTAAGCCAGCAAATGCAGCTTCAAAAGTAGCCAATTTACACTAGTCAATAGCCTTCACCTATTTTCACGCAGTGAAAGGATAAGGTTGGAAGTGGCATTATCAGCTCTGAACTCCATATGCCCATTAAGCCACTTTAAAATCCCACTGCAGTGGGGAGGCTGTGCAGTTTCTAAGCATTCGTAACGGGATGGAAAAGTAATTTTGAGCATATCCTGCTCCTAAGAGCATCTGATTACCTCTTATTTTTTGCTTTTGTTTCTTTTGACTGATGTGGAGGTCAGTTTTATAGTGCTCACTTAATCTGTTCCTGTATCCACTGTAATAGCAAGTATGTTTGCAAAACGAGGTGCTTGCATGTGATAATGGGAGAGTCTGACAGGTTTCAAGTAAAGGGATGGCAGGTGGAGGCTATGACAACAACAGCGTGTCTTTTTGGAGACAGGGAGCCTATCTTCCAGGCCGTCTCCCTGGAGGACGTGGCCTGTCTCAGCCATGATGTTAGCAGGAAGGAGAGTGAGGAGCTGATTCAGCACTGAGAAATAGCAAAGCCAAGTCTAATTAACTCTGAATTTTAGGTTTCTAGGCTGGATTATTAATTTTCAGACCCACAGTGATTAAGTTATACAATGCAAGTGTGTTTCAAAGCTGAATGCAATCATTTTAAAGATGAATTTCTTCCAGAGAGGATGGTTTGTCCCACAAAAGAGGGATAAACCTG
>NW_010401101.1:6780-7410 GCF_000710305.1 Buceros rhinoceros silvestris
TAACTTCCCTTTCTGCCACGCCACCAGGACCTCTGCTTCCCTGCGCTGGTGAGCCCACATGGGACTCAAAATAACCTAAGGGCCAGTTGTCCCCAAAACTCAGCACTTGGGAGGCTCGCTTTCCCTTACCAGCTCCAGCATAAGGGTTTCTAGCCCTGCAGTGTGCAGGGAAAAGGCTTGAAAAATCTAAACTTAGAAGTCTCTGAAAGATTTTATTTGCCAGAAAACCAAGATGAAGGCCAGACCATTTAAAACGGTTGGAAATCTCGTCATTTTAAAGCCCGCCTTGTGATCTTCCCTGGGGTTGAGAAAGCTCTTGGCTGCTTCGCCGCAGAAGAGCTGCATGGCTACTGGTTCTGGCAGTCACCCCTTGGCAAATATACAGCCGAAAAGTTTGCTCACTTATTTGTGGTAGGCACGATCTTATAGGCCTAAACATGCCTGTTGGAAAGGTGCAAAGCGCAAGAGAGCTAGAGTGATTCCCCTGGAAAAGGTGGCAGGGGCACTCAGCTTGCAGCATCAAAGGTTGAGTAAAGGTCCGAGGGTGGTGGAGTTAGCGGGATGTGGTCACAGAAAATCCTTTTAGAGAGCTCTGGAGAAAGCCTCTTGCAAAGCTTGTCTTTGCTTCAG
>NW_010401101.1:7537-13417 GCF_000710305.1 Buceros rhinoceros silvestris
TGTTATCTGAAAAAATGATGGTCACGATTGAAAAACATGAAGCTGCAAATGTAACATCTGAGAACACACTGTACAGCTGAAAAGTATTAAAAAGGACCAGAAAAAAAACCCCAAACAACAAAAAAAACCCCGCAAACCGAAACTCAAGCAACAAACCCTCCTGCTAAAGTACAGGCTTAAGTTTCTAAGATTCGTCATCACAGTCTGCAGCCCAGAGCCCTTACTTGCTCTTGGTAAAATTCTTGTTTGGAGTTAGTCACCCTCAGTTGCTCCTCTGTACCCACGCCCAGGAATTTGGGTTGGGCTCAAGGCAAAGGAGAAGAGAAAGCCTCCCTCCTCAGAGGGTGAAAAGTGAGTGTCCTGCCCCAGGGTCATAGCCCTGGCAATGGGGCAGTGTCCCACACCTCTCCCTAAAGCAAATTTATAGTCATGGGGCTGGAGAGGGGCTCGTAAGGAGCTGTGGTCAAAACCTGCCTCATGCTGTGCATCAAGCCCAGAAATTGTCTTTGAGTGCCTGGGATCAGGGACAGACCTTTGGTATGGGGCAACGCTGAGGACCATCTGACCAGTGTGGAGCACAGTTTTGGTGGCTCTCCCAAAGATCCAAGTTCCCTCAGCCTCCTGCCTGGGAGGAGGAATCGACTGTCCTGGATGGATTTTTCACCTCTGCAAAGGGGATGGGCACAAACACAAGCACTGGCAGTGGGGGCCAAGCCCTGGCTCACTGGATGGGCCTTGTCCCTCCTTTTGTCTCTGCTGTAACCCAGACTCTCTCCTCTCCCCAAATTGAAAGTGTGCACCAAGCATAGAATGTGTTTTTGGACCCCAGTTGTGCACGGAAGAACCTCATGGTCCCACTGGGTGAGAAATTCTCCAGGAGCAGCCACTGGAGGAGGACGGTCCTGCCGGCTCATGCCTGGGCTCTGCCCTGTCTGAAGCTGTGCTGGGGCAAAAGCTGTTCAGCTGAGGGGCTGCAGAAGTGGTTGCTGACTGCAAGATCCCTCTCTCTCAGTATGACTTCTGTTTTATACTCAGCAAATCACTTTTTTCATGTGCGTATGATGAAATGTTTCGTATCAAACCAGATAACAAAGCAGTACGGCTTTTTGCTCCCAGCTGTACAAATACTTCCTTGTATGTCCTATCAGCTACAGAAAGTCAGAGAGATTATGATAGCGTTATGGACCTTAGGCTTAGCTGACTTCTGGAAATTAGGCTCAATCAGTGCAACAGGAGACAGGAAATACTGGCAGAGCATCCTGTTTACCGGCTGATTTGTTCTGAATTATCCCTTCCTCCCCACCTGCTCTGCACAGATGTGAAGCGGTGAGAAACAAACCCAGGAAGGTACCTCTCCAAACAGTACCTGCTTGTGTTCTTAGCCCTAAGCTGAACAAACAGGACTGATAAAACATTCTTTCCCAGAGAGAGTGCATCTTTTTGTAGGGAAGAATAGAAGATGGCTAATGTATCTAATTGTAAAAAGGGAACAAAATAAATAGGAGCTGTACTATATAAATGGAAAGGAAATAAATATGAAGGAGACTGCAGTATGATTCTGCAGATGGTGTGATAAATCTGTTTACAAACACAGATACAAGTGATACATCAGGAATGCAACATCCTTCCGTATTTTTCATGAAGCACCATGTTGCAAAGCCACTCAGATACATCCTTAAAGGGCTGATAGTTTTGCCTTTTATCTCGGACCACAGCATCTTGTTAGCAGGTAAATGATCTCAGCAGAGACAGATAAGGGATTAAAATGGAACGCTCCTATCTGGCTGTCTCACAGAGGCCATTTAGACTATGCTGGCTGAGGGGAAGTCCCCTGGCAAAAAGAGACGAGGCACTACACCTAAAAGGCTGAATACGTCTCACCTCCTGCCAGTAGCAGGGCATGGGGAGCTCTGGTTTTTGCTGCCCAGGCCATAGAGGAGGATGTGAGGGTGGAAGCAGTGTTCCCAGCCTCTGCATCCAACCATGCCTGCAGCACCCATGGTCTGCCCTCCCCACCCTCACCCTTGGCACTGGTGCTGGGTGCTGGTCCTTAGGATGCATCCCGGCCGTGCATCTGGGCTTGCTGCCATGGGGACACCCAATACCCACAACATTCACTGCGATAAATGCAACCCTCTTCTCATCTTGCTGCTCACCTTCAGAGGATGGCTAGGCCTGACGGAGAATGACAACTAAAGAGGCACCAATGCAAAAATACTCTTAATTTGAAGAGATGATTGCTTTGGGACATGTAAAGGCATCATAAAGGCTCATCCTCTTGCCTGGCCACTGCAACATTGTGGTTTATGGTGTTATCTCTTTGGATCACTGGTTTTGCAAAGCTGTGATGTTCCCTGCATCCATCCAACCCAGCTCATAGAATTTCCTCCTCCTTTATTTTCGAATCAGGTGCTTCTCAGATTCAGTATTCTGTGCCCCTCTGTCCTTCAAGTCAGCTCCTAGGGGGATGACATCTGTGGGAGATAAATCAGGGTGTGTCAATACTTTCTCCATCCTGTGAAGCTGTGGAAAACTGAGCTGCACAGCAGAGCTTTCAGTCTAAATTATTACATGCCTCCAGGATGATGTGGATCACAGCAAGGACCTCAGAGGACACGTAAAAAGAGATTACTCGGGGCAGCTAAGTATAACTGAGTGAAAACAAAAGAGAGAAAAATTACAGGTCAAAACCATTCTGATTTTTTGGAAGAAGACCCGGTGCTCATGCTGCAGGATGGGGCTCATGAGGGGGAACAGCAGCTCCTTGCTGCCCTTTGAAGAAGTCTGCAGGCATCCCAACCTCACATGCTGCCCTCATGGCCTTCTGCAAAGCTGCTGGAACACACTGCCGGCCCTTAAGAAAAGCTCTTTTTTGCTGCTCAGCCCCTCTCTTCCATGACTGTTCCTGGCACTCAGGAGCCCGTTCTGCCTGGCTGACGGCTAATGATAGGTTTTGCTTCTGGATAGTTCCAGTTTTCACTCTGCCGTTGGGAATGTGCCAAGCCTTTGTAATTTGCAACATGTCAGACTACTCAGTCACTAAAAAAAAAAAAACATCCTGGCTTTATGCTTTCCAAAACTACTTCAAGAAGCATGATGGGTTTGTTCCTGCTCTCCTTTGGCTTTCATTTGTATTGTTGTGTTTTCCCATGCAATATCTGAACAGCTCGTGTACATACAGGCTAGAGATACCATCCTTCCCCACACCGAAAGAAGTGGTGGGGACACCACAAATCTCTATGTTAGAAACCAACCTGACCCCTCGGTGTGGGCCCATTAGTGTTGGCAGGAACCGGCAGTGTACCGAGTCACCCAGGGGAGCTAATGGTAAGGGTATGGAGGCAGATTGAGGCGTGCACACAAAAGGCATGGTTTGCCCAGCAGACCCTGTCTCAGCACGTAAACCAACTGCTGCGCCATCCTTCTTCTGGCGTAGCCAGTAGCCTCAATCACCTTCAGACATATGCGTTCTTGATCCTCCCCTGTATCAGAAGGAAGTGATTTACACTTAAAGAATTAAAAGGTCTTGGAATTAATGCCCAGTCTTGCTTTCCATTACTGAAGAAGTTCACGAAGTCTCCGGCACACTATGCTTTGCTTTGGTACAGCCCACATGTGAGGCAAATATGAGTTCTCACAAAGCCGCCTGGGTCAGCGGTGTCCTCAGAGGCACCGCACCGTTACCAGGAGTGTTTTGTCTACAGCAAGGGAGGGAGCATGGACACTCAGCCCACTGCATCTGGAAGGCAGAAGCTGTGCCACCCACGCACATAGCTGGCCATGGCTTCTCCTGGCAGTCCCAGAAAAGAACTTCAGTGCACAGACAAAGAGGACCATGGCCATATTGGTATAAATGTATACATATTTCACCAGCGTAGCTTATTCTTTTACACAGAAAGGAAAAGCTCATTGCCCTGATTGAATCCCATCCACCACCATTTGAACGCTGTGTGTCAGCACAGCTTCTCTCTCCTTGGTAAATACAGGCTAGGGTATTGCAGAAGGGGTCGTGCAGAAGGGGTGAATGTGTCCATTTGATACGTATTGGTAGTGATGCAGTTACACCAGGATTAACCACACTGGTAAAAATAACCACCAGTGCCTTCTTCCTCGTCAGTAAATAAACAGGTAAATAAATCATCAGGCTGCTTATAGGTACCACATACAAATCAAGCTCAGGTGAGATGCTCAGGGCTGTTTATGTTAGGATCTTCAGTGGCATCTAAAGCCTTATTTATATTTAAAGGTTGAACTAGCTTAGCTTTAAATGGGTTTAAAATCACTCTTTGTTACAACACTAACACTGTCTGAAGACACTCAATAACCAATTTACCTTATCCCAGCGAGCAAGGTTTAAATCAGGCTGGTGCAGCTGTCAGACCTTCTCTTTGGAAACAGCCACTGCCACTGGGAGATCTGGCCAGAAGCAAGGTGCCAGCCTTCCCTGTCTGAGTGCCAAGTCAGCTGAACCAATTAAAAAAGATTTCCATGGTGGATATGAGCCCTCCACCATCCCTGCATGCTACCACAGGCCTTCAGAGGCACGGCAGGGTTTGGGCTGGAGGGATGCCAGGTTGTAGCCAGAACTTGTCCCATGTAGAGGATGCCAGCTCCCAGCTGTGCTACAGAAAATGGGGCTGCAAACGCTTCACCCTGGTCTCACCAGGACTTCCTCCCCACTGTCATTAGCAGACCCACAGGAGCCAGTGAGGTGTCCTGATCCCAGATGGAAAGGAGCAAGACTCAGGTCTGGATCCCTCAAAAATCCTGATGGAGTCTAAGATTGGTCTGGAAGCCACCCAGCTCCCTGCTTCAGCACCCACACAGTCAGGCAGAGACAGCCCCTCCACCTACCGGTGATTACAGCATCATTCGGCATTTTGGGATGCAGTTTATTATTCTGATTTGGGGGTCACTTGAGAAGTAGAAATCGTTACCCAGCAACATCGACAGTGTGGTGGGAACTTTCTAAGACTCTCCCAGCTCCCGCTTCGTGGGAAAGCTGTCACACAAACTGATATTATGAGAGCCAAAAGCCTCTTATTGCTTTGTTTTGTTTTTAAACTCCTCCACAGGATGCCAAGAGGACAGAGAAAACAAGCAGAGGGAAGAATTCCTACCTCAGAGCTGAAGCCAAATTATTCCCTTGTCTCTCTCGTACGGAAGGATCCCTCTCCACTGGCTGTGTGAGCCTTCACTTCCCCAGCCATCTCATTTTCTCCTCTGCCGAGCAACCTTCAGTCAAATAAAGTCTAAATGCCCAAACAAGCGTGTCTACAAGTGCTCTAAGAAAGTTCAACAGGATGTCCTGGTCTAATAGTATGCAAATACTATCTTCAGAAAGGTGCGAGGAAGTGACTTTTCAGTAGTCTCCAGGGAAGCCACTCGCATGTCATTTGTCACCCCCTCTATTCACTCTGTGCTGGGAGGGCGACACTTCCCCATGGGCTGGGAAGGACTGCACCGCGCTGTACATTCGTCTGCCGGCGCGAAGAAGCAAAAGTATTCCTGGCTTGGGGTGACTCAGAGCAGGGAAATGATCAAAGCAGGAAAATGATGTGGCAAAAGAGGGCAAAAAAAAAAAAAAAATTAAAAAAAAAATTAAAAAAAAAAAGAGGAAGAAGGATGGCCTGGATGGGTGGGACGGAGAGCATGGGGGTGGCCCCTTGCACCCTACATCAGCTGTGAGGAGTTTTCATGCTTTGGGGCACTTCAAGATCTCAGAAGTCTTTGATGTGCTGAGAGAGTCAGAACAGCTTAAAATAATGAGGTTGTCTGACCCAAGGCTGCCCAGCCAAGATGGACAGCTAAGAGAGGGGTGGCACAGCAAGGGTGGGAGGCTCAGGCAGTGGCCCCCTGGGCAGGGGCTCAATGATGGGA
>NW_010401101.1:13643-14532 GCF_000710305.1 Buceros rhinoceros silvestris
TGAGCAGGCGCTGAAGACTTTAAAAGCTCTTTTTGACAGAAAAATCTCTCTATGCCTTTCTGGTCAAAATTTCATGTGGAAACTAGCTTGTGAGCCACAGCTGTAAATGGCATCTTTTCAGCCTCATGAGAGGTGATAACTGAAAGCCAGTTATTATTAAATTGTGAATATTTCAACGTGGCCCATTTTAACAGAGACCTCCTGCCTGGCTCAGGAGAGTGGTTAGGCTTCAAACGCTGGTTTTTTCCTCACTCTGCAAGGTCTCTACCCTGAATTGAACCCCCAGATCACAAGCTGGAGTGCACAGCAGGATTTTTTTCTGCCTTAGTGGGAAACTCAACCCTTGTATACCTGAGTACAGTTCCATCAATAGTAGAAATCCACTGATCTGTCCGCCCTTCGGTCCAAATTCAGCTGGCCCTTAAGGGATGAACTTGCCCACATGATTTCTAATTAAGGCAGTTTCACCATAACTATTCAACATCCAGGGAAATGACTCTGCACAGTTCCCCATCCTGCTGTAGGAAGCACTTTGAGGGCGTATTTATACAATCCAAGACAAATGCTAATTCATGACGGGTTTTACAACACCAGATGAATTTTACGTTACATGCACTCCTGAAGTGTAACCCCCAAGTCTGCAAAAGATTAGTTACTAATCTGGTTCTCGGAAGCTGGACGGGGCTTACAGCAGGTTTTAGGGAAAAAATATAAAGTTAAGAGGAAAAAAAAAAAAGAAAATCCTGCAAAGAAAGGATTATTGACATTGCAAATTCCTGTCCTCACAACCATGTAACAAATTTAAAAGGTTATCAGCTCCTATCAGGTTTCATCTGGACCTGTGAGATATGCCAGAAATGTTTGTGTTCTTAAAAAGGCTAAATTACTT
>NW_010401101.1:14600-14826 GCF_000710305.1 Buceros rhinoceros silvestris
AAGCAGAAGCAGAGAAATTGAGCTAAAAAGCAGAAAAAACAGCTCCAGGGCTGCAGTGTTGCTTTGTGAGGCCCATGTCACAGGAACAGCGGCAGCAATGGGCAGTAGCTGAGAAAAATGAGGGATTTTGGATCCCAGCTCCTGTTCCCAGCTTGTACATCACTTGTGCTGCTTCCAGGTGTGGGCAGCCCAGCCCAGCCCAGCCCAGCCGCTGCAGGCGGCTGCG
>NW_010401101.1:15020-24164 GCF_000710305.1 Buceros rhinoceros silvestris
TGTGCCTCTGACTGAATGCTTTGGGCACTGCCTGGGGAGTGAGGGTTCCCTTGGCACTCCTGGCCTCCTCTTCCTTTGGAGAAAGCAGAAGCAGCTCTAAGGACATGCTGATGTCCTTAGAGAGGGGTGCCAGTGGGGAGTCCAAAGGTTTATCTCCCAAGAGAGCTGAGCGCTGTCTTGGGGAGCAAAGCTTCGCCCCTAAATCACAAGGATGTAGGTGTTAAGGGCATACATGCTTTTATGGATCCATCCCCTTACATCTGACCTTCTGTCCCAGGAACTTTACTGTCGGGTTGCTCAGAGAGATGGCTAATGGTTTTCCCCCAGCAAATCAGCCTAATTTTACCCCATTTTCTAGCAGATGATTTGGTGGTCCTCTAAATAGCAATTGCGTCAGAATCAGACAGATTAAATCACGAACTAAAAGATTAGTTCCACGTTAGGTGAAGAAGAGCCCAGACCCTCTACAGCTCTGGTATCACTCTGCTGCCTCCGGATCAGAGTGCAGGGACTCCCCCGCCTACAAAATGCAGGAATCCAATTAAACAGAAATAAATACACCCCATTTGCCCTTAGGAATTAAATTATTCCTAATTACAGCAATCATCATCTTCTCACTGCTCTATTTGTCACATAAGTGACAAACCAGCTCCTGTGCCAGTGGCTTTTCTTGTAAGTTGTGTCAAGGATTTTGGAAAGGAGACACCCAGCCCATTTCTGGCTGGTGGGGAGAGATGCGAGCCAGAGGTCTGCTGCGATGGCTCTTTTTAGGTGATCCTGCCTAAAATGCCTAGTATCATCTGCTACTAAATTACTAAACATCAGCACAGCCAGTATTCAAGAATCACAGGTGTAGTATTTGCCTCCACATCTCTGTGACCAGCTTGTTGGGTACTGCAGCTCTTATGGAGCCAAAGAAGACAACCACATGTTTACAGGGGAAAAATGAGAGTACTGGAAATAAATCTGGATAATTCAATGACATTCTTTCATTCATATGAGAGCTGAACTCTGTCTTAAGCAACTAAAAGGACCAGTATCAAAGGAAGTGATGAAAGGGCATGGAAAGTGGGTTTGGCCAGGTGAAGACATACAAATTTAGGGTTAAGGGTCAATCCTCCCCCTGCCCACAAGGAAAGGAAGGTGTCTGGTCTTTGAAGCATGACCCTGCGTCATGGGGACAGCAGGAGACACCAGAAATGCTGCTGGGGAACAGATGGGGTGGGCCACTGATGACCTTCCTAGGCACTGGAAGAGAACAGTGAAAGCAGCCAGTTTGCTCCCTGCCTGGGGAGTTGAGACATCTGAGCATCCTCAGGAGGCTGCAGAAGCAAGACAGGAACTGCCAAGCTGACTGCTAGCTCTTCTGCTTACTAAATTGCTCTGCCCTCCTTGAAGACTGCTGCTCCTCCAGCCCTCTTGTCACAGACCAGCTCTCTGACTGCTTCTCTGCTGAATACATTCACTTTAGATGATGCTATAAGGAGGGGGAAAAAAAAAAAAAGAAAAGCCTTCTGAACTAGTCTTTATCTGATGAATACTTCAGATAATGAAAATAAAGAACTCTGCTACTGCCAGCACATGAATATTTCCAGGAACTTTGTATTTAATGGCGTTGGTCTGCTTTAAACATCCAAAACATTCACTCCATAGCTCTTTTGGTAGGAAGCTTCTGCAACAAAAAAACTTCCTGTTTTGGGGAGGGTACTTCCAGCCTGGGAGATTAAACCGTTAACTGCGGGGAACTCAGTGCTTTCTTTGGACAATGGAAAAATTTTCTACCAAAACCCCAGACTGTATCAGCAGTTCTACCCACAGCAAAGGGCACAGACCCATGCATGGGTTTCTAAAGGATGTCTCTGCTCCTAAGCACAGGCTGATTAAAGAGCTTGATATTTATTCAGTTTATTTATCCTGCATTACTTATATTACACTCGTGCTACGGCTGCAAGGGAACCACTCAGGAACTGCCAGGATGAAGGCTGAACTCTGCTCCCTTGCACGCACACTGCTGCTGCAGTAGTGAGAAGATGTAATTACAGAAAAAAGACCTTTTGAGCGCTGCCCCAAGGGAGGGAGGCAGGCAGGACCTGTGCAGGTTTTAGCTGTATTTCTCCGGCACAGGCAAATCCTCCACATTTGCACGAGGATAAAGATCTTTGGGCAGGGAATAGCTTTTCCCTAAAAACCAGTATGATGCAGGAGGTCCACAAGGGTAAGGGTTGTCGACACCACTAAGCCAAAGAGCTACCTGGATCCATATTAACATTTACAGATGTCCCTGCTAAAAAGCTGCCGAGACACCAGAATGGTACATAAGGAAATAGCATTTTTCCAGCTCTTCTCCAAATAATCTGTAAATACATCTCCTGCAGAGATCAGCTTTTCCATTCAATGCTGATGAATCATGGCGGCTAGTATCTCACCTGGTGAACAGCCCAAGAGTAAACATCCTGAGCATTTCTGTTCAGATAAGGCTGTCCATGGCCAGAATTCCTAATGGCAAAGTACGTATCGGACACGCTAAGGAGAGAGTACTGCCAGGTACTTTCCTGTGAGCTTGTCAGAATACGACTGTCACCAAGAGAAACCAGAGAACGTGCTCAGCTGCTCATTCAAAAAGTTAAGCATTTGAGCCATTTAAAATAAATTCTTGCAGAAGAGTGGCAAACTAATCCACTCCAAAGATGCCTTCAGAGTATTTTCTCTGCTGCTGGGTGAAAAAATTCAAAGTCTCTATTTTATAACACTGACTGGCTTAACCTATCACTTTGCTACAGTATTTGGTCCAGCTGCTTCGAGAGGACCTGAAGTTGTCCTCCTAGATATTATCTCTCCAGTTCTAACTCCATCGTGGAATTAACATGGAGGGATTTTAATATGGCCCAATCAGGTGGAGGTTTATGATGGGAAATTCTCACACCGGGGTAAAATGACCTTATTATACACAGGTCTAACTTACATGCAGGGTATCTTATACCAACACTTTGATCTCTTTCAGTCTTCCCTGTGTAATAATTTAAATCACTTTAGAAACAAGTAGTAGACACCATATTTTTCTTTGCAAAGAAACCAGTTGTTCAGTCACATCCTCAGGTTTGCAAATCCAAAGAGCTGCAGTCCTTTATGCCAACTGAGCATGGGGCTGTCATTGATCTTCAAGAGAAAAATCACTATATTTATATGATGAATAAATATACAACTAATATTCGGATATAATTTTATAAGCGATTCAACTCTACACATATGGCTTGCTCCAATACTTGCTTACAAGTGCTATGAGAACAGGGGGTTGGGAATTACAGGCTTGTAAATCAGTTTAGCTTTGTGATACTCCTTTCCCCTACCTTTCTTCTAGATGAATAGATACATATTTTGGGCTTGGTAATGGCTGTGGAGGTTCACTCCATTTCCAGTAATGGAAATAACAAAACCCAGAATTTCTCCCCAGGCTTATAAGAGAAGCCTCAGGACTGAGTAAATACAAAATAACTCATGAATATTGGACAGCTTGTTCTGAAATGTGGAACTACAGCCCATCAGTGCATAAACAAGTGAGCAGAGCCAGGCAGGCTGGAAAGCAGCCTTCCGAGGAAGAAACGGAGCAGCTCGGCCAGGCTTCGCAAGCAAGCTACTCCAGGAGCTGGGTGCCACATCAGCATGATGTAAAACAGATGGGAAGCAAGTTATAAAATGTATCAGGGAATAAAAATATTTGTTGCCCAGTTCATCGTCATGGTGGGCTCAAATTTGCACCACTTGTCATGTAAGTAAAGAACAAGAACCGTTCATGAATACTTCCTAAACTGCAGAGCCCACTGCTGAAGCGCCAGGTGAAGATCGCAACCCGCTGTTTCTTTTTCTACCCAAACTTCTTTGCTCTGGCTCAGAGCAGGTTCACTGTAATGCACTGTGCACAAGCTGAAAGTTAAGCTGACAGACTCTAAAGGGTTTATCTTTTTCCTTTTTTTTTTTTTTTTTTTAAATAGCAGAAGTAATTAATCTGCTTCAGAGAATGAATCAGCCTTTTCTGAGCTAGAAACACACAAAGTAGGAGATTGTGGCTGTTTCTGGGGCGGGAGGGAGGCTTACTCACACAACCACCACAGCAGAGGCAGCCACCCAAGGTCCACAGCTGTGGGCAGCAAAAGGGGCAAAACCCCAAAGCTGATGGAAAGAGATGACTTGCCACCACTTGGTTTTCTGGCAGGCTGCGGGCAAAAAACTATCGCTCACAAGAAGCTGCTACCTTGTGCTATGAGAACTTGAGTTTCCACCCGGGGCCTCTGTCAGAAAATAATGCTAATGCTTAGTTCACTGCTTTCAGCCAACGTCGTTCAATGATTTAACAGAAAAGCAGCACAGGCAAGGAGTAGACAGATCCCAGGTTGAGGAAACCAGCACAACAAAAGCAGCACGGAGATAGCTGCCTTATTAAAAATAATGCAATTTAACTGACAGAGCGGAGGGTAACAAAGTTATTCCTTTGCTACACTGGCACAAACAGAGCTGCTACCAAAGTTAGAAATAAATAAATAGAAATGATGCCATCTTCATTTGTCAATTCCGAGGGCGGAATGGGACTTTGATGCTGCCTTGGGGCTGCTGCTGCTTCCATCCCTTTGTCCCGTCTGTCTGTCAGGGCACGTTGGGGACAGGCTGCGTCTCCAGCAAGGGACGGGCTTGCCATGCAGCCCCTGGGATGGAGATGGGGCTGGCATGTCCCCCCACATGGCTCTGGTCCTGCCAGGGGGTGAGGGGGGACAGGAGAGGCTCCCTGCAGAGCAGATGGGAGAGCAGCAGACTTTTGGGACTCCAAATTAATCTGCCTTCTGCAAGGGCAAAATCACCAACATTTTCCACTTTAACTAAATTTAGGTTTTATGGTTGCAGGGTGCCTCCTTTCCCATACTTTCCTAAAGTGCTCTCCAAATTCCTTCTCTCATTCGCTCATTAAAACACGACTCAGCTTTCCCAGCTGGGAAAGTAGAGACCCACGTGGTCCCAACATGGCTTGCTGCCATTAGTGATGTCCTGCGTCCGTATTAACCATCAGCTTGGAAGCAGCAGTGGCAACAAGTTGCATTTGTGGAGGAATCAGTGTTACTGAACCCGTGGGTACTCTGTGAGCAGCTATGCAACCTCTCAACTGGAGTTTCTCTCATGTCCCTTTTGGGAAAGTCCTCCCAGCACCAAGGATGGACTAAGGACACCTGCACAACAGGCTCTAATGGAGCAGCAATGCCAAGAACAAATTCCTCCTCTGCTCTTACCTATTCCCCCAAATTAATACCATATACACCTCAGCTGAGGCAAAATAATGGTCATAGTAAGAAAACCAAATGCAAAGCCAATGCAAAATAGCACCACCTGATGTGGTGACACCACCATGTCAAGTTTAACATTGTGCCCTACCAACTACACAACTTGGCAGCTCTCCACCGGCCTTTAGTTTTTTTACTGGACATAGTGCTGAAGCAATGTCCCTTCTGAAGTGACCTGTTGCTTTTAGGGTATTTAAACATTTCGGAATTGGCTGAGTGACCCCAGTACTGGAATGAGGACTTCATCCACCAGCTCTTGGTTCTCCTGGCTTTGCCCAGTCTCCCTTATCAGCTCAGAAGGTTTCTCAGAGCACTTTGAAATACACTATCAAGAGCTTTTTGCAAACACTATTGCATGCTCTTGATTTTTACTGGCCTGTGGTTGAGCATTCTCAGCACTTTGAAATGTCAGCTCAGGTACCAAACAAGGAGAAATAGCTCAATCTGTGAGCAATGCCCCTTTGTTACACCAAACAGAAAAAACATCACACTGTTGGACTCTTCCCTGATGCTTTCCACAGGTGTGAAAGGCTAGGCTGCCAAAAGGCAACACATGTTCACCTGCCACATTTTGCAACCACTTTTAACTGCAGCCACTCTTGTAGATGCCAGGCTGACTCAGGGGATCATGAGCTCCACACGCATTCTTCCTATTTGTTTTCACATTCAATGCCACAGAATCAGCCCCTCGTCTACCACTGATGACTTCTGGTAGCAATCACAAGGCTTGGCCATTGCTCACTAGTCATTTTTTCCTTGGGAAAAGGAACCAGATGACACCTGCCCTTGACGAGAATTCTGAGCAGCACTGAGAAGTCACACAAAAGTAGCCAACCCTTTTTTGAAGTATTCTCATCTTGCTCTTTGCTCCAGTTCGTACAGCATGCCTGCAGAACTGAAACAACTGGAACACCATGACAACCCCACACCACACCTACCAGCACGATGCTGCCCTCCATTAGAAGGAGAAAGCCGAAGTTCAAAATCTGAGGTAACTTTCTTCCTTCTCCCAGTTTGGTCTCAGCATCTCAGCTGATAGCACAGGACCCAAAAGCTCTCTGTATCATTAAAACACAAATTGTCTGCCCGCTCTCAGTGCTTTTTCTGGCCACTGGGAGATGAAGACATCCCCTGCAGCACAGCACTAACAAGCACTCTCTGATAAACTGCTGCATATGCAATGCTGAGAAACACTGGAATAAACTTGAGTTTGGTGGATAATACCAAAGGGATCATAATGTATTAGGTCAGAAGCACATAGTCATTCTTGAGCCTCCCTCCTGCACTGGGCTGTTACGCTGCAGGCTGTATCTAGCTTCTGCAAAATATGTAGCTATTTTCACCTAGTTAGGTAAAAAGTAATGTGCAACATTAATGAATGGAACTGGGATAACTCCTTGTGATGCGTTTCTTTGCACCTACCAGCTGAGGTATTTTCCACCGAGCAGAGCTGGATTTGTAGAAGTGCCACTATGGGATCCTATGAGTTCACTTTGTTGATTCAGTAGGTGTTATTTCCTCCTAATCATTATTGATAGACCTTACTGTAAATATTAAGAGCAAAGGTATTCAACTAGGAGTTAAATCTGAGTTCAGATATGGGCACTGAGTTTCTCTGAAGTTCCCCCAACTGTTTCAGCTCTATGAATATTGTTTGCTGCCTAATCCTTGGCATTGCATTGCTACTCGCTGCCAAATTATGCCCATCTGCCCATGGCTGGTTACAGGTGGAATTAAAAATCTCTCATCAACAGAATAATCATTGCAGAAAAAAAAAAAATAATTGAAGACATGAAAGTAAATATGGGTAAAGAAGGACAAGATGCACCTTAGTTTGCTTTGATAAGAACAATTTTCCGTGCAGTTGCTCTGGGAAGCATACCTGGCTCACAAGAAAGGGGTAGAGTTCAGCTTCCAACACATCTGAAGCACAGCCACTTGCTGCGCAGCTCAGTGAAACTGGGAGTTAAGACACAAAAAATGAAAATTTGTAATAAATAGGGTACAGACATAAAAGGATCAGAGAGTCAGTTCGAGGAAGGGGTTAGTCTGAAAGCTAGGGAGACCCCATTCCACTTAACACCTCTCTTCACAACAGACTGAGTGGGCGAAAGGTGGGAGAATACTGCACCAGCACAGAGCATGGGGATATGCAATTAAAAAGGGATGAACAAGAGGGCAGGAATGAGATAAGAGCTGACAGAAGTAAACAAAAGTCAGACAGACACCTGGGGATGAAAATCCCAGTTTCCCACCCCATCACAGGACAGGAGGAGCCCAAGGAGGAGGAGGTTAACTGCAGTACCTACCAGGTGAAGTATTTATTTCTAGCTGAGGTATCAAAGCTTGAGAGGCACTGAACAGCCTCTGAGTCTTGCAGCTATGCTCATCCACAGAGAAGTAAGAGAGTGAGAAGCCCAGCACAGGACTGTCAAGGATCAGCAGAAGCCGGAGCCTGCTTCATGAAAGCAGATGGCAAGTTCTAGCTTGTTTGGCATTACACAGCAAAGAGAAAAGCATGCAACTCCTATTTCTACACTGATAAGAGAGAAAAGCATCAGAGAGACAACTAAGCAATGACAGTGCAAATGCAAAGTAAAGAGAAAGCCGTATGTTGGGGGGAAAAAATTATATCAGTTCAGTAAAGTTTTGAAATTTCACCTTCCCAGGAGACCAGGAACAAATGAATTACAGTGGTGTGCAATAAGGCATAACATCATTCAGTGCTTAGATTTTCTGACCTGACAGGTCCCTTCCTGTCCTACATTTAGATTATCTTTTACACAATGGGTCTTGTACACTGCTTGCATTTTTGAAGCAAAATTCTTGGATGACAGCCTAGAATGGGATTATTAACTTATAACAGAACAAAAAAAAATTCATATATCCTCACAGGTTTCTGCAATCCTCCCCTCCCTCCAGTTCTGGCAGCCACTGCTCCTCCATGTAGTGGAAAAATAAGTTTAAGTGGATGGAAGAGAAACTATGTTAGTGGCCAGACAGTCCAAACTCTCAGCAAGTTCAGTAGGACGACTGCAACCTTACTGTAAACCTGCTGACTCCAACTTTTCTTTTTAATTGACTTAGGCCAGAAGTTTGCTCGCAGTCTACCAGGAAGCCTGATGTATCTCACAGTCTGCAGTGTGTTTACTCAGAGAAATTCCCCCATCTTTAAAATCCGAGAAAAACAACACTCACAATGCTGATCTGATACGGGAAGGAAGGACCATGAACACTGTTTTGGGGTATTTCTCCTGAGTACTCCTTACCCACCCCCAAGCTCTGGAATTCAGCTCTGGGTGCTGATGTTGCAAGAAGGCACTTCATCATTGCAGAGCTATTCAGCAAAAGGGAGGATGAGGCACGACAGAAGTATGTGGGTAAAGCCGGGCAGGACTTGGGAGACCTTGCTGGAAAATGACTGGATAAGAGAATCTTTCAAAATAAAAGCCTGAAACCAGCCCAGACCCAGGAGCAGGCGCGGCAGCTGTATGCTATATGATAGCTCTATGACAGCCCTGTCACAGGGCACAGCAGGACCACATCCTGCCTGCACATCACACCATCACACCTGCAGTTTGGACCACGTTGCACCTACATGCCATGGTGTTGCATTGGCAATCCCGACCACATCGCACCTGCAATCCAAACCATATCCAGCCCGTACACGGTACCTTCGCAACTGCAATCTGGACCAAGTCCCACCTGTATGTTCCATCGCCACTCTCACTTATCCAGATCTCGTCCCTAGACACTGCACTGTTGCATCTGCAATCCCGACTGACTCCCACCTATCCGATGTACTGTCAAACCAGCAGGC
>NW_010401102.1:0-29229 GCF_000710305.1 Buceros rhinoceros silvestris
CGTCCCCCCATCCCGCTTGGTCAGATGGTGTGGTTTTTCTGGGCACCGATTTATTTTTATATTTATTTTAAAAAGGTTTTTAATTCCATGCTAATTGGAGGCGGTAGGGGAGTATCTTGTACCAACAGTGCTTGGACGAGGATTCGGGATTTTAAGTTGCGCTCGTGCCTCTAAAAACATTTTGCAATGTTGCAGTTTATGGATATCGTGCAAAGGATTAGATTTTTGTAAAAAAAAAAAAGATTTAATCCAAATACTAATTTCATTACATTTCTGTTAGCTTGATATCTAACCTGTGCATGACTTTTAAAAAATTCTTGTTTGCTTGTAGCTGCTGGAGGTGAGAAAACGCCATGTATTGTAGAAAGAAGGGAAAAAGGAGCCGTTCTGTCAGAGATTGCATTTGTTTCATCTCTGCAACAAATCCAAATATTCGGGGGGAAATGTGCTTTTGCTTTTGTATTGTGGTTAGAATACTTCAGGAAGCATTGGGAGTTGTTGATCTCATTATTTTTCTACACAAGTGTGAGATTAGCCTTGAATTCTCAGTAGGAAAGTGAATTGTGTTAAATGGAGTAGTGCATTAGAATTTTATGGGTTTCTTTTCCCTTCAACAAGATCTTTCTATTAAGAACTGTTAAATCTTTTAATAGCTTTTAACAACAAGGACCGACAGGAACAAATGCAGGTGTATGCTTTTGGGGTCCTCAAACGGCTAGATCTTTCTGTAAATTAGTGAACAGAACCTGGAGAAAATGTTGCTTAATGTTGTTAACGGTGTATTAATCCTGAAAAAATAATAACAGAAACCTTGGATGGGCTGGCTGTGTGTGTGTTTGTCTACTTCCCACAGACCACTCCTCTCATGTTTTTAGTTTTTGTTCCATTTCCCTTCTGTTTCTTCTAGGGAAGTAACATTTTTGGGGGAGTGTTCATTTTTACCTTTTTTAGTTTGCATTGGTAAAAGGGTCACTGAAAGCCATAAGGTAATAAGGCCTCATATGCATAACCTTTCATAATTAATTTAAAAATATTTGCTTTGTCTACTTGTTTTTAAACACAGGTAGTTCAGAATTTATGGCTTTAAAAGCTAGGAAAATCGTTGTCAGACGTGGTACGTGTTAGTTCACAGTGCTGTTCCTTCTCGGCAGAAATTGTTTCAAGTATTTTATTTTTATTGGAGGAGTGAGAGTAAATTCATTATGTCCTCAGTATGACCCTTAGAAATACTTCCTTATATTTATGGGTTTACGTTTACGTCACAGAGGTTGGTGGTTTGTTTTTTTTTTTTTTTTGGTACTGTAAAAATTGGGACGGAGCTTAGAAAGAAGAGTCTTGCCAAGTGCACAATTTCTTTGATTTTTTTTAATTGTATTTTTCCCTAAAAGAATTGTTATAAGGGCAAGTCATCAGTGTTCTTTATATCATGATTTTTCCATCTAACCAGTAAGTGACTGAGATAAGGCATTTTCTTTGATTTTATATTAATACTTTTTAATGTATAAAAGAGGTTGTGTCAAGTAAAAAATAAATACTTACCATTACCTTACAGAACACAATTATTTTTGTACATAATTTTTTATTTTTAATTCCTCTGTGTCATTCTCCGTGTATATTGCATCATTACGTAGAGAAATTGATTGTGATTGCTTTTTGAAAGAGAAAAACGGAGTATTCAGCATTAGAACAAGCGGCTTTATTTTTTAAACAATCTTCTGTGTGTATAGTCTATATATGTGTATACACACATTAGAATATACTCACTTGTCATGTGTCTTTGCAAAGCAGATGATGATTGGCCCCTATGCTAACATGAAACTATTGTGCTGCGAACAGTGAAAAAGGAGCATCGGTAGGCCACGACATCTGAGATGCCTGTTCAGGAAATTCTTGCCTCAGCATGGGTAATTTTTGTAACGTGCAGAACTGTGTCATCCCACTCTGAGCTAACTTCTGTGTTTGTCCAGCCTATTAAATTATTTAAGAAAATTTTGCTTCCATTTCATTTAATCCCCTTACCCAGTCATGAGACGAGATGTAAGCTTGAAAACGAAGCCTCTTGTTTCTGAAGAAACACATGCTTTCAAAGCAGATGGGTATTGCTCATGCAGATACGTTGATTTGATTGTGGAGGAGTTGTGTGATGGTAGTACCTTACCTTGTCATTCAGTTATTTTCATTATTGATTAATTCCTTGGCAGCGTACAGATATTTAGAGTCCTGAGGCTCCTTTTATTCTTCACTTCTGATTTGCACTGCAGTAGCTTAACACATTAGGTGCCCTCTGTGTGTGTGCTTTATAGACATCTTTCTCCTTTGTGCATGTAAGATTCACATACAGAGAGAGAGAACCTGGATCTGTTCAGGGGTACCTGTATAGCATAAAGTGTATAGGAAGTGTTAGGAAAAAATCTGTTAGCGGCTCTGAGTTTGTGTGTTGTATCAGTTGTTTGTTTTGCAGTGGAGCAACTAGGAATATGCCTGATCCTGCAGCTCATTTTATGCCGAAATAGATTGCCCATATTGGGAGTTCTGGCTAAGCCAGGGCTGCAGAATGATGTCCTGTGTCTGAAGGCCATTAAACAGCTGTTAGTGTGGTGAATAGATTCTTGATGTCTCAGTGGGAGAATAAAATGTATTTTTCCCTGTGCATTTTCAAATAAATAGTATTTAGGTTTCAAATAGCTTCTGTTTAGAAGTAGCAAAAAGCAATATTCTCAGTTAGTAGCATCTATATATATATTACTATGGTGTATTTGACGCTCTGTGGTTTGGTGTTCAGTGACTGGTTTCTGTAGTAGCACTTAAGCCTACATGTTGAACAGCAGGACCCTGTGTATGAGATACAATACAGAAAGAGAGATGCTAAACCTGTCTTCTGTATTACTGCCTCCATCATCTGAGGATTCTGCAGCTAAGCAGTCGATTCCTGTCTTTTTGGGCATTCTGATCTGCATCTGGGCAGATGAAAACTAAGGGATTTAATCTGTTGCTAAGTTTTCCAGTTGTGTATGTTACACACATTTCCTGCAATTACTAAGGGAGGTCTGTTAGGTGATACTGTTTCATTCTGACATAGTATCTTAGTTAAAACTAGATGAAATTTGTGCAATGAAAACTGATAGATCTTTTCTTACTTTTACGTCTCAAGTATTTTATCATAGGTATTTTTACATTCCCGTTGTTAATTTGAGAATGTCAGTGGTTTGTTTATCCTTTTGTCTGTAAGATTGTACCTGTGTCCTAACTAGTTACATTTCAGTACTTTCTCAAAATGTGCCATTTATCGGGAGGCTTTGAGGATTCTCTGTGGATATGCAAAGTAGTGTTGCCACATTTGCTGTGCATGCATGCTCAAGGCTGCAGAATTTCAGTAGCATGTATTTGTGGTAGGCTAACTTGCTAGAATATATTTTAGAATTGTGATTATTAAGGTACTTGGGAAAAAAACTTTTCTTTCAATTTTGGGGCTATTTACATAGTGCTAAATACATCTTTTGGTAAGACTGAATGAGGACTTTAATTAAACTTAAATTAAAAGTATACCTTAGTGGTTTTCAAATTTGTTTTGAAAACTAGTACTAGAAAAGTGATATTAAGCAGTGTTGTTTTTGCATTGCTTGGTCCTGGGAGAAGCAAAGAAGTGTAATACAGGAAAATCTTGTGGAGCCAATCGTGTTAGAGTAAATTTTATTTTAAAGAAGCCTTACTGTTAATAAATTAAACATTATTTTTTAGTAAACCTGAAAGGTTTCTGTACATCTGAAGGACGTTTTGCCATTCAGATCATAAGGTTACCTTCTGAATTTCTCTTTTATCCGGTCATACCAATTTACGTTTAGTTTTACCCATAAATGCTAATATGCTGGCACAGTGCTTCCATGGCAGGTGGGCTGGAGGACCTCTGTTGTTGTACTTCCAGTTCTGAGAGTTGGCATCCGGAGATCCACCAGGAACATGTCCACTCCAAATGGGCCAAACCCATCCAGCGTGGTGTTCCTCAGCAGTCGAGGAATCCTCAGGGATGATGTATGTCAAGATACCCGTGTCATTGCAAACAATGCAGTTTGGGGACAGTAGCTGGTTAGTTTGTACAGGACTGCTTTTAACTAGCTTTATTTTCTCAGTAACAATGTTCCAAGTACATTAGATCTTTACACTTACTTTTCTAGTGTGCCATGGACTGGAGTAAGAGACTATCCTTGCTGTTGCACAGGGTGGGGAAACTGAAGCATGTAACGAACTCCTTCCTTCAGGCAGACACACCTTGGCACAACTGAAAACAGGGATCTCTTAGAAATAAGTAAGGTCTTGATGCCATAAACTTTAGCTTTTGAATAAATCCAGTACTGTGAATATTCTCTGTTCTGGCAGAATGTAAGTTTTACAGTCATCTATTCAAACAACTGAGAACAGAAATGAGGCATTTGTCTGCCATGTCAATATACTCACCTTAAAGGCACCACCATCTAAAATTCAAGTATTCCTTGCAGTCTTCTGTTATTACCTACTCAGTGTCATCTATAGAAAGTCACTGGATTTCTCATAGAAATTAAACTCTGAGGAAAATTGAGTTGAACAAGTGTCCAGGTGCATAGCTGGTGTGGCAGAACTTGCCTTCTATGATGTACAGAGCACAAGTATGTGCTGGGGGGATGCAGGGATGCATGCACAGGCTTCCTTGCAACCGAGTCCAGTCGTTTGTGTGGCAGTGAACAAACTTGCAGAAATCACAGTTCTGTCTTGTTTAAAGGTTACTTTTCATGTGGGAATTGTTCTTACTGCAAATATAAAGTACCATTTAGCAAACTGTGTAGTTCCTGTGTAGGTAGCTTACTTCATCTGAAGGCACCTACAACTGTTTAGAAAATTGTATGCCCTAGGATCGTTTATCCCGATGCTGTTACCAAAATGCAAAATCCATGTAAAAGTTTTCAGCGGGTGTGATTTGAAAGGTGTTGATATATCGTGTGTTTATGTTCCATGTGTAACAGAAATACTGATTACCTTATCAACTACCAAACCAAGTTGTGAGGCTGCTAAATTCGAGTGTGTAGTGGCCAGTTGGTGGATATAAAACACAATTTAGTGGTTCTGCAGCGTATGTAAGGAGTTGCTTTCAGAACAGAGCTATCAGTGTTTGATCTACTTACATACTTCTTCTTGCATTTGAGTCATGGTGGACTTAGTAACTGTGTCAGAAGAACTGAGCACGTGTAGAAGTATGTAATCAATTTATTAGTTTCCTTTCTCCAATTTCAGGAATTGAGTTAGTTAATCTTTTGCATCTGAACTTGCCTGGTTACCAAATGGTGCTCTGCATTTAAGAATTCATTGCTGTGCCCTGCCTTCCCCCCTGCTCTGTAGCTTTCTCAGACGTGACAAGATGCTGAATTTAGGTTTGTGATCTAATAATTGTTTATGAAGACTTCCATCTGTAGGGCTATGTCTCTGATCTTCCCCTGCCACCCCCAGTAGTCTCTTTCTGACTGTTGTGGGGCAGGGAAGGAATTTTCTGCTAATCTTCTTTCTGCCTTTTTTAAAAATTATTTTAAAAAATTAGATGTACTTGGGATTTTTATTTGTTACATACTTTCTTTAGCATGTTTGCTAAACAATAATAATCATGAAAATTGGAAAACCTTAATGTATAAACACCCCCTTATTTTTTAGGTGATGGTGTTAGTCATGTTATTAATAGGCCTTGTAAGCGTGTATTTAAACTGGTGCACTGAGGGTTTTTTTCCTTGAGAGCTTTGTTTGGTATTTATTTTAGGTATCTTCTTAATAAATCTTCGATAGCAGGGGTTTCTGTTGGATGTTAGTAATTTTTTTACCTGTGTTAGTTACAAAATGATTTTGATGCTGCCAGGTTACTGAATCAATTTGTTTGCCCTTTAAAGACCATGTGGCCAGGTGCACTATGAAGTTCTATTGTAGCTACATAGTTAGGTTCAGGGAATTAATTGTGCCCTTGACTAATAGCTGTTGTGGCAAACCCCTTTGTATTTAGCTTACCGTTGGAGTGGTAGTGTATTTGCACTGGCAAAATAACAGCCTTTTTAAGTAGCCTCTCCTGAAGGGTTTTGCACAAGGCAGATAGTTCCACAGAATGTTCTGATCGCTTTCTAAAAGCTTGAAGTGATCTGTGTTATGTGGGAAAGAGAGGGCCGTCTTGCTGTAGCACAGTCCCTGGTACAGCTGGCTTTCACAGCAGGGCCTGGGGTTTGAGCGTGGTTGTTTTTTGTTTTAGTAAATAAAGAAATTCGGTTCAGAAAATCCCAAAAGGAGAGATTCTGCTTTAAAACATAATTGTAGTCATGTGTGCTGTTCCCAGTGTGGACATGGCTTAATTCAGAGATTGATTGAAGCGGAATAGCGCCGTCTTTTACACAAGCAGAGAATTCAGCCATGGTGAGAAGATGCTGTAGCTTTAGGAAAACAGTATTAGTAGAGGATTGGTGCAGGGATTCTCAATAGTTGTCTGTTGACTGCATGATCTGAAGGTAGCTGGTTTCACTGTTGGATGCTTCTGTTTCCCTGCGTTAAAATAAGGCTAATATTTGCCTTATTTAATTATTTCTGTTTGATGTGCAGTTTTAATTACAGTGTCATGCAGAATAAATAGGCAGCCTAAACACTTGTTATGTGTGAAGGTATCCAGTCTGCACTGCACCTTTCTCTCTCTGCTTGTTTGGATGGGATCTGAGACGAGGTGTTCCCAACACTGATCATGTTATTTGGTTAGCTTGTCAGACTTGCTTGTTTGTAAGCAAGAAACTGAAACATCAGCTCTGAAAATTTCTTTTGAAAGCACAAGGACAGGATTTGTAGTTCTTAAATTTTATTCTTTTAAAGTTAAAAATAAAGATAAGGAGGTTTGTTTTGACAGCATCAAAGGATATGCTGCTTTATTTGCAGCCTTTGATTTGGGTGGAATGTATGGAGTTCTGTATTTTTTTGTGTGTAGCAATTTACATTGTGAATATTTTGGTTATTCTGTTGATATGAAATAGTAGTATTGATGTCTTTCTTTCAGGCATGATTTAGGGAAAATAATTGTGCTTTTGTGTTTTTTTTTTTTTAATACAGTGGGTTTTTGTTGCTTGAAATACCCAAGTCAAGAAAAATGAGCATGTTCTTCAGAGCTGTGGCTGTTTTAAGATATTTACACATGGTCATAGATAGAAGCTATTTAAAGAAATATTTCTGGAAAAATGCGGGTAGGTACGTTTGAGGCTGCTGAAGTGAAGCACTATCAACAGCGAAATAATTTTACTTGTCAGTTTTACTTAGATTCGAAGGTCCTTCCTTGCTCTAAATAGAAAGGTAGCCTTCTGCGAGGAGGTGGCCTCAGGGTATCCGGTATTCAGTGGTCGTGAGAAGTCCGGGAGTGCGCAGGTAGCTGTTCGCTGGTTGTATTCTGTGTTCCGGTATTTGTTTCAAACTGAAGGTTAGCCTGACGGAGGAATTTCCAGCCCGCAGAAGCGCTGACTGGCGCTGGAGGTTTCCCGGGGGAGGAGGGGAGGGCGGGCTGGCTTCTGGGGCCGGCTACAAACGCGGTGTTTGTAGCGTCTGTAAAAGTTTCACACATGAAGCAAACTAGTTAGCTTGTATAGCGTCACATGATCAAAATATTTTTCCCCTTGCCGCTGCCAGAAGCTATCTATTGCTTTTCAACAATCTCGCTTGTCGGGCAGCGGGCCAGGGTGTGCGCGGCGGCCCCTTACGTGAGCTGCTCCATTCTTCACCTCCCCGGCTGGAGTGCCCTGACCTTCACATATGTAGATTAGCCATGTGCTCCCTCAATTGAAAGTTGCTGCCTCGGGAAGAAAGGGTGGCGTTTTGGTTTTGTTGGTTTGTTTTTTGGTGGTTTTTTTTTCCCCTTTCTTTTTATTCCTCGAGGGATTTGACAGCCGTTCATTCATCCCTGACCTGGGCAGAGGGAATGTGAGGAACGGGACTCCAGGGGCAGCGGGCGCGGGCAGCCACCGCCTCACCTACCGGAGGTGAGCTGCTGCGGGAGACACCAGCCGAGAGCGAGGACTTTGGCCAAGGTGGCGTTTATTGCCAGCCAGAGTTCTTGACCGTGTGTCACTTAGCAGCCTTTGGAAGAAGGTTTTCTCCTGTGCGACCCCTCTGCCTTCACATCTTTGAAAGAATGTTGTGTGGAGTATTTCTAGTGGTTTTCGTTAAGCGAAACTTTTTTTTTACATGTAAAATAGCAATTTTGCTAATAAAGAGACACTATGTTTGTTTGCTTTGTATGTTATAATTTTTGTTTACAATATGTGTCTTTTTCTTTTAAATCCTGAAGGTAACATGCTTGTGATAGTCCCCCCAACCTGGCACAAAACTTTTTTCCTGCTAACAAACTGTAGGAGATACTACTTGAGTGACATTTTTGAGATTTTAAACTTCTGGTAGAATACTCTTTTTTTGTTGTTGTTGTTGAACATGTGGTATGCAAATACAGGGGAAAATAGTGCTCCAAAGTATTTTGTTGTGGTATTTTTTAAGTATTAAAAACACATTTTGCTTTTCTAATAAACCCCATAACCAGACTTTTTAATGTTTTGATATAAATAGCAATTACACTAACTGAGATCCAACCACAGTGAAAAAAAACATTAAAAATCATTCAGAAGAAAAGTTGCCAACTTAATTGAGCTTTTACTTTGAAGAGGAGAGGCTGATTGGGCAGCATCTGGAGCAAACTGTCCTGCATTTTAGAACTTCTTGGAGTGCTGTGTTGGCGTAGTTGCTGTCGAGATTTTTCATGTGTGAATGCTAGTGACAACTGGAACGTTTTCTGGATGAATCGAGACCCTCAAAAACTTCTAGATTTAGGTACATGGGTTGGTTGTCTCATATATTGGGGTAGTGTTTAGGGATTTGGTTGTTCAGTAAGAACTTGCCAAACACAGCACTTTGTGAACAAGAAGTAGAGGGGAATTGCCTGCCCCAGGAAGGCTTTGCATAGCCCCCCATTTCTCCTTTTACTTCTTCACCACTCATTTTAATAATCACAGTAGTAATAATAACAACATACTTTGTTCTTAGGAGGAAGGTCATGCAGCACCTGAGTAAGCTGTTGCTTTGCTAGAGAGTGGTTAGCAGGATGGTGGATGCATTCCTCTACTTTTCCTGAGTACATGAACACTGTTATGTGTCAGCTCTTTTGTGGGATATGGTTGCTCAAGGCTTTTCCTCTGCATTTTGTCTTGCAGGGAGTGAGAGATTTATTTGTGGATTATTTGCTTCTGTCTCAATTCTTTCCTTCCCAAAGTTATACTATTTACTTACTTTTATCCACAGGTTGTGATCTTTTTCTTTTTTTTTTTCTCTTGTCTTGTGATAATATTTTTTACTTCTTTTACCTCGAAATTCTGATCTTTCTCACTTTCCAAATCACTGAAGTGATGAAAAAGCTATTCTTACAGTTTTCTGCCATTTTACAGTTGCATGAGAGTGAGTAGTGTGACAATGTATCCAGGGCGAAAATAGCTTCTGAGTGACTCTGGTACCCATCCCTCCCTCTGACTTGGATCTGCTCCTCTCTGTCCTCCAAGGAATCTGGGCACAGAAGTTGTTGGGGAAGGAGTGACAGCAGGGAAAGTGCCTTCACTAGCCAGCTTCCTGTGTAGGCTGTTCTAGTGACCAGAGGTCAAGCTGCATTGAAAACAAACAAAATCCACCAAAAAACCAACCAAACAAGCCCTCAAATGTTGGCAAGACTTGCCAGTGTAATAGGAGGAATTCTATGAGAAGTTACCTGTGGACGATGGTGCTGGGTGGTTTTTGTTTTTTTTTTGGGGGGGGGGTTCTTTTAATGCTGATCCTCTAGGTAGTAGCAGACTGAGAGAAAAGAGACAAAGAAAGAAGACAGAACCAAGCTGGAATGTAAATTTTGATGTACTCAGTTTCTTTACTGGCAGCTGTAATTAAAAATCTACATTTCTATATTAGCCCAACAGATATTTGAAAAGGTGTCAGCATGAAAATTGAAGTGTGGTGTTGCTGTGTATATGCAAAGTGTACAGAAAAGACAGGAACTGAGGAAATACTTTGCTTATAATTGTCTATAATAAGTAGTGAATGTGATGTGCTGGGTACAGTCTGTGCAATATTATAGCACCTGAAATCTATCGAATGAAGTATCTTTTCCATTTAATTCTCCTCAGAAGACTGTGGGTGTAGAGACACAAGCTGCCAGCCATGGTTGGCTGATACTCCACTGCATCATATTTTCTTTGGGGGCATGTAGCTTGTTAAGATGGTGAATGAAGCCTGTTCAAACAGTTAGTTGTCATTGTTTTAGGCAAATACCTTAGAAATTCAAAGAACAACAAAGGCCAATTTCTTCTTGCATGGTAGTCTCCAAATTCTGTTTGGAGGCTTTGCCTCTAGGAAGACTTAGATGTTTATTTGCAACAAATTTTTTCTCTAAAAAAACCCCAAAACCTCAGGTTTACCTGTGATAGTTACTTTTATGTTTGAAAAAGCTGATCTGACTTACTCTGTTTGGTCCTTCTCTTTACTCCTGCTTCTTAACATTCAGTTAAAATATTTTCTTTGCTTGGCTTGATGACTTCCTTGAAGAGATGGAGTTAAAAAGTGGGTGCTTTTTGTTCAAGGCTGCAGCTGTTTATGGTGTACCATAAGGTTCCAATAAGTACGATTTCTGATTATGTTTTTTACTTTCTTGAAGTCCTTGAGCTCATGTGTGGTTGTCTGTCTTACTTGAGCAAGTTGTCTCAGCTTGGGTGCCAGGAATAGGTAGAAATACAGTTTTTCTCCCCAGAAGTGGGGTTATATATCGTATTGCAGACTGAGGGAAACACTGCATGTGACTTTTTTTATTCTTAGGGTTTTTTTCCCAAATGTATATCTGATACTGAGCATTCAGTAGCATGTTTTGTTTGTCATTTTCAGATTAATGCTTGGGAATATGCAGGAAATGCCTCTTTTAAAAATCTTAATTCTTCAGACATTCGTCAGAAGATCCAAGAGGGTATTCCTCAAAAAGGCAGCTTTTTATTCTTCTTGGCTTTTGAGGATCAGGGGTTGAAACAAGGAGAAAATTAGCAGGAGAAAGGTTGTAACACCTAAACGTATAGGAAAATACGTGTTGAACTAAATGAATGTGTGCCTTTTGTGTGGATAACAAGCCAGGATTTCTTTGGGGAAAAACTGGAGAAAACTTAAAAACCTGATTTGTTTACCTCTGCATTTTTCCATAGCCTTTTCTTACACTCCTCAGGCACTCTTTTATCAAGTTTTGTATTGCTAAAAGATCTTAGACCAAAGGGTTAGTCTAATGGTTGTCTGAAGCTGATGTAAAACTTCACTTCTGCCGAAAAGACCGGTCCCACCCTTTTATCAGCTTCCTGCTGCTTCCCTTGTGTCGGAAGGTGAGTTGTGTCAGCTTGCTGATTTGTCTGGAAACTAATCCTGCCAAACACACCCTGTGAATTGTTAGCTTTGAGTGTGATCATTGAGCTGATCTGACTTGCAGCAGTCTGTTTAGCACAGAGGTAAGGCACGGAAGAGAGTGGGTTCAGCTGAGGGTGGGGGTCAGGGCAGAACAGCCCTTTTGGTGGTCATACAGGCTTGTATCTGCTTCAACTCATAATGAGACTGTATCTTGAGTGTAAAATAATAATAGTGTAAAACAGTAATAGATATTTACTTTCTCCACGTGTCTCTGGAGCAGGCAATTGTTGTTATCCCCCTCTGAAAAAGGAAAGAAGCTGAGGCAGAGAATAGAAGATTTTTTTCTTTTTTTTTCTTTTTCTCTTTTTTTTTCCCCCCAAGGTGATGTTTATACAGAATGCACTGACTGCAGGAAGTTAGTGCCTTCAGTATCTTCAAAATAGTGGATTTCAAGGGTTGGACTCATCTAACCGTATGTATTGTAGGCACTTATACCTGATCATTTTGTGTGGGCTTTTCTTCTCTTTGGTGTAAAGAAATAATGATTTCTTGGTGTGAATCATCTCATCTTAAAGTAGACATGTAATGCATGTCTAATGAATCATGCTCCTAATAAGCTACATGTTTTCCATCTTTCTCTAAAGAAGGTCTGAGCTGATAAGCTCAGGTGTTGATGTTAAAGGGTAGGTGAAATTAATTCCTTCGCTGTTGATAGTGTTTTCAAATCATACAGGCAAACGACTCCAGACTTCTCTTGGAGTTCTGGACTAACCTTCCTCCTGTTATTTTGCTGACCCATTAGAACTAATGATTTTAATACCCTTTACCTGTTAAGCTTGATAAATTTCTTTTTTTGTTGTCCTTTTCTATAATACCCATTCAGAGCTTTTCCTGCTGTTGCTTTTCTTTTGATATGCTAAATTTTTGCATGTGAGAACTGTCAGTGTTTTTTTTCAACCGTGTTTGCAGACATGAGGCATACTAGCAAATTTGAAAATATCAGGATGGATTTCCAGATCTGTTGACCTTAATGCTTAGGTATGCAATTTCTGTACAGAGATGCCAGCTTTTCATTTGGAAATAAGGCAGCAGCTTTGTTGCTTAGGTGCTGGTTCACAGTCCATCGAAAATTCTTTGCCTTTTGCTGGCACTTCAGCTGTGGCAGCTCTGGGAAGGAGCTGCCATGGTGGTCCCTGCGGCTTGACAGCCCACTTGCTGATGACTCTGGGGGGGTGTCTCTGTGGGGCATCAGGCAGGGCAGCAAACTCAGTGAGCATTTTGGAGGAGTGGAGGAGCTGTGCTGGTCGTGGAAAGGAAGGAAGGGGCAGCCTGGTTGAGGGATCTCTGCCACGGATGGAGGTGGTGTCTGTGGGAGCAAACAAGGCATGTTCAGAGTGCTACGAATGTTTTCCAAAGCCAAAGTGACAAAGCCTGATGTAATGCTGAGGGGTGAAATTGTTCAGACGTACAGAAGAAAACTGGGATACCTATGCTCCAGAGAGCTCTCTTTGGCAATGCAATTATTTACAAAACAGTTGAAGAGGAAAAAACACATTTTGCAAAAGAGATTTGCCTACGTGTTCTACAGAACGGTTTCCGTGATCCTTAATTATCTCTAGAGTGATTTAACCTTTCCGAGTAGAGTGTTTAAAATGCCCAAACTGAAGTATTATTGCTGTTAATAATTTCACTGACACCTTTGTGGTAGGCTGTCAGTGCTTTCCACTTTTTGGAGGCTGGTGTAACTGGTATTTCAGTTTTCCCTTTTTTTTAAGGAATCTTTCTCACAGTGGCAATTTCTTTGGCTTAAGCTTGGTTTTCTGAGCTCAGTATCCTCTGAAAAGTTGCTTGTTTTCCAGAGATTCTGCAGAGGCTTTTGTAGTTGTACAGTTTGTATATCTTTTATGGTTCTCTTTTATAACTTTAAGTTCAACTAGTGGCATGGTTTTTTAGATGTGCTTTTTTTCCCCCAGTGTGTACGAGGGGAGGAGGAGGAAGCATGGATTCCTCAAGGCTGACTGAAATGTTTTAACTTCTATAGCAAATGAGGTGAGAATGAAATTGTCAGAAGGATAGAGACTAAATTATTGAAGCACTTGACTGTTTAAAGTAGCTGGGGATGTACTATAAAAGGTGTGAGTCTTAACAGTCAAATGTGTAAACAGCACCTTGTGCCTTCCTTGTACCTGATTTCTCACCACTTGCTTCATGTGATGAGAGCCTAAATCAGTGTGGGAGATACTGCAGCCATTCTTGAAGTCTTAGTTTATGATGCCTCCACCAGAAGAATAATCTATTACCTTATAGAATAGCAGAGAGAAAAGCATTTCCAGGAAGATTAATTGAAGTAATTCATCACTTTAAAATGAGGAAGGTTCATCAAACAAAAATAAAAGCTAAGTATTTTATGCGCCTCTATTGGAATTTGATAACCATTTGTTTTTCTAGAAAATATATGTGGACTGGGCACCCAGTGCTTGTCTACAGAAGGAAATTTAATGGTACAACTGTGCTATAATTATATGCTGTAGTTATACCAATATAACTCCCTATGGAGACACTCTTATACCAGAATAAGAGTTTTCATAGTTTATCTTATTCTGCTTCCAAAGCACGAAAGCTTGAGTGGGAAAGGGTACTCTTATACTGGAGTAAGTTTCCACACAGAGCTAGTTACATTGGTATAATTACACATTTTTTTCCTTCAGTGTAGACAAGTCTCCAGTGCCTTTTCAGCTTTGAACTTTAGTTAAGAATTTCTTGGTTGTGATAAGTGTCTAAGCATTTTCATAGTATATTTTTATAATGGGACTTGGGTATTTAGACCAATTACTTAGGCCAGTTAACAGATTCCTGGGTTGTGGATAACAATAAGATATAAAAAGGGATCAAAATTCATGTTCCTAGCTGCTTGATATATCTGCATTTCCAACCACCCTGCCCACCCCCCCCCACTCACCCTGTGGTTTTAGAGTTATTCAGTGTCCAGCACAACAGGTGGAATAGTCTGTGGCTGTCTAGTGAATTCTGTATTGGACACTTTTTGTCTTCCGTTTCTCATTATTCCTCGAGCTCAGTTGTGCTGTGGCTTTAATTGTGGGCATCTCAGTGGATCACAGGAAGAAGCTTCCTTGATGAAGTAGAAAAAAATGCTTACAAAAATGTTAATCGTTTGGAGAATTGTTGAGGTTTATTGATCATCACACCAGACAGTTGGGACCTTGCTAGGCACAAGTTCTACAAGAAGCAACTCAAATTGGATGCTGAGGGAGGGGGCAGGGTGTAGGCACTCTTCTGGTATATGATGCAGTCAGAGGAAGGGTGGTGTTGTATAGAAGGTAGGGGTGTGGGGTGATCTCTCTTGCCTGGCTCGATCAGAAGTGGGTACCCTGACGGGTATGTACATGGATGGTACTTTGAAGTTGGCCATCATCTGGTTCTTTTCTGCCTATATCTCCTTTGCTGCTTAGAATATAGCAAGTCTTATTCTTACCTTAACACCACCCCAAAAATAGGAAAATATAAACATTTCTTTACAGTATTTTAGCAGTTTCTGCAAATAGCAGCATAAATTCCTTTGAAACAGTTTTTCTTATGTATCTTTCTTACTTTTTATGAAGTGACTGGTTTGAAAGCATACTTCTTTTGTCCTTTTAATTTTCTTTTATCAATATTTCTAGTATGTAGTGTTACAATGTCCATGTTGACTCATTGTGCTAGAAGTTGGGGATTGTGACTTCAAATGAAAAGCAAATTGCAGAAACAGGAGAAGTCTTAAAACAGAGATGATGTAATAACCTCCAAATCACAGACAAGCAAGGCTGGAAGGGAAATCAGGAGGTCATTTAATCCATCCCTCTGCTCTGAGACAGGATAAGACAGACCTCAACCATTCATGACAGGTGTTGCTCTGTCCTGTAGTAGAAACACTGAGCAAAAAGGAATTATTTGTACATATGCTCCCCCCTCCTCATAGCTTTGTACAAACTAAACTTGGCATAGGGTTGGTGTGCGAGGATATGTGGATTCATAGGGTTTTTTTTAATATCTACGCTGTTTCTGGGTTTTGGAAACTTAATGTTTGGGGTTTTTTTTGTCAAAGTAGTCTAATGATATTTGTGTAATTTTGAGCGTAATGCCCATTTCTAATTTCATCTGGAAGTCTGCTTTTCAGGTGTATTTTTTCCTGAAATGATTCTTTTTCTGTGTTAGCATTGTAACTAGTGTCTCATCTTGAGCAGTTTAGTTTAAAATGTGTAGCATTTCCTTTTCATACTTGACAGTATTTCTGGTGTGTAATCAGTTTCAGTTTTCCTTTTTTTATTCAATTTCTTTTTGTGTGAAGGAGCTGAGCAAAAAGCCAGGGGTAGCAGTGTAAAGGGAGAAGGGGAAGAATATATTCAAGTAATCATAGTACTTGGCAGAAAGAGCTGGGTTTAGCTGAAATGCCAGGTTAGATATGAAGTGAATAATGTGACTTTAAGAAAAGATCTTTTTACTTGGAAGAATAAATACATTTCTGAAATGCACATTCTACACGTGGTATCCGCAGTTCTTTAATCTAAATTGAAGTTTGCAAATGAGTGTCGGATGAATAACATATTTCTAAATGGAACAATACCTAAAATTGGAATTGCAGATACCCTGTTGCTAAAATGAGTCTTTGGGCTCGTTTGCTGTATTTTGCCTTTTAGTTATATCAGCTGAGAAACATCTGTCTTTGCTGCTAAATGACCTCTTCTGAGTAGGCCAAGTGAATTTGACAGAATGAACTGTCTTCAGCCCTCATCAGCTGCAGGAAGAGGCTGCCGTAAGTTGCAGCCTTGGAGAAAAGAGAAAGATTAGGAATAAATATACTCAAATTGCTGTTGCCCTCAGAAATAGCTTACTCAGACATACAGGAAAGATTCCCCATACCTGTATTGCTTTAGTGTTTATAAAGGCAGTAATTTCCTTCTCTTTTTGCCTATATAATCTGTTTGTTATTTTTAATTCTGTTCTAGATTTGCTAATTCTAGGAAGTTGGGAATACTGTATTCTGAATTGTGCCCCAGACGGGATTCATTAATCCTGAATATCCTCTCTAACAAATAATGGAATTTCTTTGAAGTGCTTTTGGGAAAGCTATGTTGGTGTTTTCACATGATGGCTGAGGCAGGCTCTCTTAAGGACTGGGAAGTACAAGGTGGGCATAGCAGTGGAAAGAAGCCAAGAGTCAAAATTCAGAAATAATGGTTTCTGCTGGGGGTGTAGGGAAGGAAATTCTATGAATATGGCATAGTCAAGTTTCCTGTTAAATGATTTTTTTTTTTATGAGAAATACTGGAGAAGTGGATCAGTTTTCCTGCTTTCATATTTCTCAGACCAGATATGTTTCGCATGTTGATTTTTAATTTAATTTTAAATGGTGTGATATTAAAAGAAAATCATGACCTTATATTGAAAACACATGCCTTCTTTGTATAGTAGCTGCAAGTCTTGGGTAGTAGCTGTACTAATCCATACAAATAATTCAAACATCCAGTATAATTTGTTGCAGAGGTGTTCATACCCATGATTAATCTCACTTCCCTATTTCTGCACTTACCCATGTGCAGGTGTTTTCTGTGTGTGTTTCTTTGTGCTGAAATGATCTAGGATGTTTCACAGCCTGCCAGTGTTTGTGGAAGAATTTATGCCGTTTGTTGTGACTGCGAAAAGCGCAGTGAAGACTTAGCAACTTTTGCCGGTTTTGAGTAGAAGTAGGTGAGGGCACTAGGGTTAAACCAGGATTTGACCTGGTTTAAACCCAGGTCAGAACTTTTTCCCGAGTGAGTCATAGGGAACTTTGTATTAATATCCAGATATGTTTCTGGAGGTCTGTTCTGTAGAGCTCTTTGGGAGTCATTCCCAAATCTCTGCAAATTTTTAGGGTTGTTTAAAACCTCTGCGTGTTAGAGGTGATAATCTTTTTAAATCAGCAGAGCTTTTAATTTCTTTGCTATCACAATTTATTTTGCTTACAAAATATGTTTGTATCGATACATACATGTTGATCCAAAAAGCAATTCTTTTTTCTTGTAAAAACTAAAGTTTAAACCTGAACAGATCCCTTAATACTTTGAGTTTTGGACTTGCTCTGTGTGTCTCTTAGTATGGCTGCTAAAGACTAAGTACACTAATAGTTCTGGAACTACCCTGTTGCGGGGTGTTCTTGCCACCACCACCTTTAAAGGGAAATTTACAACTTCTGTAATATTAGTCCTTTTAATTCTAAAATCCAGATGAAGCGTGATCCCAGGAGTGTTGTTTTGCTGTTGCAGTGTAATCTTTTTCAGATGATACATGATTTACTTGGAAACAAATTAGCAGCTATGCATGCCTAAAGAAAGCAATTTAATAAACAAGATTTTTGTAAGACCTAATCAGAATTGTAAAATGATACTTGGGAATCGGTTACATTATACAGAAGAGCTGGTGTGAATGTAGGCATGTGTGTGAATTCATGGTTTCCAATCACATTGTTCTCTCAAGTAATACAAGGGCTTTGACCTTCGGTCTACTGTTTCTTCCAATTTATTGCTTAACTATTAAATGTTTTCAATCAGTAATGAAAATTTCCACTCATAACTATAGTTTGTTCTGGTGATTGATTTTAATTTTTATTTTAACTATTGAAAAGAGCTATTTTCTAATGCTTAAATCACCTGCTTCTGGGGCATTTTTGTTTGGTTTGCTCCTTTCCAGAAGGTTAGTTCCATGCTCCTGACAGTGGCTGTGTTGATGAGGAAGATCATTATAAATGCAAAGTAATCACGGGCCGGTACACTCACAGAACTTCTCTTGCTCCAGCTCCACAACAGGGGCATCCAGCCCCAAATACATTATCTGTTTCTAGTTGACCCTTGAACTGAGCTGATACTGCTGGTGTGTCTCTAACTGGAACAGTAGACTTTTATGGTGTTCAACCAACATATTACAGAGACTCTTATGGAACACTGGTATAAAAGGTGAACTGGTTAGTTTCCAGGTAACTGTTAATATTTTACACTATTTACAAACATGTTTTTTCAGCCTCTACAGGAAACAGTTTTAACGTAAAAAATACATTACAAGAGAAGTAGATCCTTGGCAGTTGAAGAAGTGACAGGGCTTCTGTTACAGAGCTGAGTTTGTCTTACAGTTATCCTAAATACATCCTTTAGGAACTGTGCATATATTGGCTATAGCTAGGGACTTTCCCCGTCATCTTATTTAATTAAGACCATTTTTTACCTAATTAAAAAAAAAAAGTGTTAGGGTTGAAATGAGAAAATGCTGGATTAATGAGTGCTGTGAGGCTAGAAAGCAGCAAATACAGAAAGTCAGTGCTTTTCACTTTTTTAACATTCGAGTCTGCTATCACTTGGTGTGAGTAGGGTGACTGATTTTTCTTCTCTTTCTGAGTTTCTTTTCTTCCTTGGTGTGGCAGAGGAGTATAACTCTTAAGACTCTTTGGCAACCATTTCTCAGTGTTCAGAACTTCCTGAACTTCGGTTAGTTGCGATCTCATGTTATGGCTGTGGAAAAGGAAAACAATTTACTGCTTTTGTTTGCCTGGTGGATTTTTCCATTCTGTTAGCTCTTTATGTCTCTCTATTTCTGTATCCTATCTAGTTTCTAAGTGGTTTTTCTTTCAACTCCTCAACCCCCCTCCCCCCCGATTTTACTCATCATGAACTCAGAGACCTGCCAGAAGGGAAGAAAATTGCATCAGAGCCTTCATACCAAAGCAACTTACGCTGTGTGCTGGGAAGAGCAGTGGCAGGGCACTTTGCAGAAAGAAGTGGAAGATCGTCTTTGACAGCAGTCAGGGATGAGAATGAGAGCTGGGGGGTGGGAAGGGAAGAGGTGCTGGGTTCTCTAGAGTATCTGCTAGTTTCTAGTGTTACCTGGACTCTGAATTATTCTGGAATTGCATTCTGGTGAGGTCCATTACAAATGCCAGCAGTAGGTATAATTCAGTTTTTCAAGAATTGTCATTTGCTTTTTTTGTAATAGTGTAATCTCAGAGCATGGCCTAGAAATTTTAAATATGTTTCATTCAGGACTACTTGATGAAGTCTAGTGCATAAGGTTGAATTTGAGAAGCTGAGGGGCTTATTTTTGGGCTTATATTAGAAATAGGTCATTTTCTCAAAGGCATTATTACTGTTCCAAATGATCTAACAGAAACATAAGGCATTTTTTTTCTTTCTTTTTAAATATATTCCCAGTTACCCTGTTTTTGAAGGTAGGTTTCAGAAAGTTTAGAGTACCTTGTTACAGACTATGATGTGGTTTCTCCTTTTTAAAATCTTCTCAATTTAAAAATTTTTTTTTCTTACCCCTTAGCCTACTTATTTCTGACTCCTAGTCTTGGTTCTTGTTGATAACTGACTTCAGTCTGCCCAAAATCTACATCTCGTTCCTTGTTGAGAGTGCATATACTTGTTATGATGAGGGTGAAAACCCAGTCACAGAAAGGTGAAGTGTTGTGCTCATGTTTGCACAGCAGGTCAGCTGCTGAGCCAGGAATAGAAGCCCTGTCTTATGACTTGGTGCCCTCACACCGCTGGTCTGAGCTGTCTCTCTGCAGAGCTGGTCTTTTCCAAGTAGTGATGGGATGTAGAAGTAGCTACAGCACGTATAGGAGCTTTGCTTCCAACTCTGGCAGGAGTTTGAGGCTTACGCATAGCTTAAAATACTGCGTGAGGGAAAAAACCTTTCTAAAGGAGCTCCTAAATAAGTTCTGTAAAGTTATGGTTTGATTTACTCTGTTTAGGAATAAAAAAAATCTTGTTTTCCAGAAGGTTATGGATGTGCAAGATAAGTTCTATGTGTTTGAAAGTCAAAAGCCTGCTCTACGAATAACCTTAAGAGCGGCCTGTGATTAAATCTTTTGTATATGCAACAGCAAACTCACTTTATGCAACCACAACTATGATAAAATTGAATTAAATGAACCTGCCTCTAAGAAAAGTGACTGAATAGCTGCGTAGTGCATTATTCAGTGAATGGAAAACTGGGAGGCTGGCTGAAATGGCTGGGAAATGGTTTTAACATTCTGTCAGGCTAAAGAGCAATTCTGCGAAATCACTGTATTTGTTTCCCCCCTACCTCCCCGCCCTCAATTTTTAAATAGCAATGCTCTTCATACTGTCAGAATTCAGTGTTGTGACACCCCTACTCAAAAGTTATGACAGCAGTGTAATGACAGCTACTGCCTCTTGAGAATCAATCAGGCAATTAATTTTGTAAATGAAATGCTGATTATACAAAGCTTCACATGAGAGGCCCAGTGATTAAAATCAATTTAACAAATTGTTTCAGGTGGGACTTGATTAATAATTTGCCATAAATGCTGAGGATATATGACCAGCATACCTGTGTGTATGTGTTAATATAGAAGTATATATAATGCTTGGAGTGGAAAAATCTGCAGCTAACTGTATGTACTTCTGGCTTGTGACCTAGATGCGATTGCTTATACCTTTTTGCGGGTACACTGTTCTCCCCAGTGTCCATAATGTCATTTTCTCAGCTAGCACTCTATCCAGCAATTAAATACACCTAACTTTTAGTGTTATTTTTGGTAATAATGCCAAGTAACTGAGAAAGTGTATTCAGATTTACTTGAATATTTATTAGGTTTAGGAAGGTTTATCTTTAAAATTAGAAGTGGATGTGGGATTTCTTCCATTTATCCCCACCCCTCCCCCCCTTCTGTCACTTGTTTTCAGGACTTTCTGCATTTTCCCCTCCTACTCCAGTTCTTCTCCGCAGGGAGCCTTCTGCAGAGCTCCCCTCCTTCCACTCGAGGCTGCTCTCTGCTCCTTGCCTGACGGACACTATTTTTAGTACATCTTTTTCTGTCCATCTAAGCCTGTGTTTGTGTAAGAGCTGTACAAACTAGGTAAGGGAATTTTTTTAGAGTTCCAGATGGCAGCCATGCACAGTGAGTGAAGGTGTTTACTTGTCTAGGAAGCTGAGAACCTCATTGCCAGACAAAATAGAAGTAACTGGTATTCTGGGTGTGGCTTGTCTTTTTTTAACTTAGAGTTTTCTGGGTTTGTGAATGGATTTTCTCTTCCTTGTTGAGCCCGTAGAGTTGGCTACTGAGGAGTCCTTATGGCTGTGAGACATCCTCTGGTGAATCTAGCCTGAGAACTTTAAGATACTATTTTCCCTTGCTGTCTGCCTTGCGCTGCTGTTGTGGGTTGCTATTTCAGTAACAGAAATGGCAGGCTGAGAACTGTGCCCATATCTGACATGCTCCAGTACCAAAGCTGTTGTATTGGTGTAAAACCATTCTACACGAACAGCTGGGAGTTTAGATGCTGGACCGTGGATGGAAGTAGCTAAAGCATGGTCACGGTCTGGCAGCAAGTAGGAAAAGCAGCTGGAAATTGGTGACCCGTTGTACGGTGGCACATAGGTTTCTTAGAAGAATTGGTAAGAACCCCTAAATTCTGCTGCACTAGAAATTACTGCTAACTTTCTGGAGAGCATTTTTGCTAGGAGAGTAGAGCTTCTGCATGCCTAAAAGGTGGCTACCTCAGTGTGGAGCACCCAAGTTGAAGAAAACGAGTGCAAAGACAGGAATATAATTCCTGAGTACTCCCGGAAGAAGTTTGGGATTAGGAAGATGGGTTACAGGAGAAGGCTGAGCACTTACAAGGGATGAGGACGGAGACACATCTTCAGTTGACTTCAGAGTGATCAGGGAGTTTATTACCTGTATGTCAGTAGTTGGCAATGACAAGGGCAACTTGAAGGGCAGCGGTTCTGAGCTGTATAGCTGTGTGGACTTGTCAGAAATGTAGGAGTGTTTTGGCCACCAGGTGTGATAAACGTGTATGATTGGTTTTGGATGTTGTCTTAACCTTTGTGCGCTTGTAGTGGCAACTGAAGAGGCTGATTGTGTACACTTCATTAAATACAAGTTTCTGTTCTTTGCTACGTTTGTTGTGAGTTGTTACATCAGTAGTCATTTAGGTTTATCTCTCTACAAAACAGTAACTAGAGAATAGCTGACTCGCTGCCCTTCCAATTTTCAAGTTATATTAAAGAGGATCCCCAAGAAAACAAGCATGCATACATCCTTCTTCCCCACCCTACAGAGACACTTGCTTATATAATTATTTGTAAATGTTCTAGTGGCGTAGTACTTGATTTTTGCTGGGGCATAGCTTTGATTTTCTCTCTTTCCCCTTTTTAATTACTTAGTTTCTCTTTTGAGTGGGAAATTATCTTTCTGATGTCTCCGTGCAGCTGAAATCAGACAGTATGCAGAGCCTTTTAGACAAGCAAAATGGATATTTTGTTGAATCTCTGCTATTATATACTCCTTCATTCACTGGATTTTCCTTCATCATAGGCTTATGTTTAATGTGGCTTATTCATTTTGCTTATTCCTTGTTGTCTTTGTGCACCTGACTTTTTAAATTTAAATTTTAGTGAAGTACAGACAGTAGACTTCCTATTTAAAAAAAAAAAGGAAGCATGTTTGCCAGTCACCTCTCCGATTTTAATATTAACGTAAGTCAGGATTTAATGCTGTATGTTAATACTTTAATAGTTGTTTGCGTATTTCTTGAATGGATGTTTAAAACACATAATGAGAGATGCCTTTTGATACTCTCGCTTTGGTCGGGTAAAAACGTTGGCTAAGGAGTCCTTGTACATGTTCATACAAATGATGGCATTGTCTAGGAATGGATTATCTTCTCCCCAGTTGTGTCCTTATGCCAGCTGTGTCATTGTATTATAGTGAATACTTGTGATTATCTCTAGTGATAAATTTTTAACTTCATGCCTGACCTAGAGCTGAGAGCTCCATGCCCATCTTCTTTGGAATGTCGGTAACTGATTGTCAGCTGTCTTTATTATGAGGTTTCAAGGCTTTGGTATTAATAAAGAGGCTATTTTTTTTAATATGGAGACAGAAGCTTTGGCTGCAGATCAATGTATAAACAAAGAGTTATTGTATTAAGTAGCTCTAGGAGTTTGAGGGCAAGTCTACTTGAGAGTGTTGAGTTCATGTTTTGTTATAGGCGTAAATGTTGTAGCATTAGTTGTTGGGATGCTCTGTGGCTTATAGTCCTTTAAATTGCAGTGTTTGCTGTTGTCAGCCAAACCAATGCTTCTTTCAATTTTTTTGTTTAAACAAACAAAAAAAGCACGCTTTCACTTGAAGAGTAGTTATAGCTCATGTGAATACTCTCATCGTGTAGCGAATTGCTCTGTCTTCCTTGTAAGAGCTCTACTGTCACCTCTGGATCTCACTGTGTCCTTTGTAAAGTGTCTCCTACTGCTTCCTGTCTCAAGACTTCAGTGGTGGGATTCTTTGTGGCATCTTTAAATGGTTAAGTTATATTTTGCGACTGTGACTGGTGTTCATATTCATAAATGTCTTTCAAATGTTTAGATGTTGGAAGAGAAACATTCATTGATAACTTCATTGATGTTCCAGAAGGAAGAGCTGATACATCTTGGTCGAACCGATGCTCAAGTTATTCCATGTGCACTCTGCCGCCGATCTGAGCAGAGATGAGATACCTGGGCAAACACTGGTTAAACAATCAATCAGAGAAAAGGCTAGTGTTTTTTTCTCTCATGTTAGAAAAGCTGATATTGAATCTCCAGGTACTTCAGGGTGAGGGGATTTGTTTGGCTGTTTTAGCTAGGAGGAGAGTGAAAGTGGCAGTGATACTGAGTTTACAACTGAATATAGAATATTAATTTTTCCCCTTCTGCTTAAATGCCGAGTTTGTGTATTCTTTTACACAAAACATTGAAAAAAGGAGTGGGTAACTGAAAATGGTTGTCAGTTGCTATTTATAGACAGCGTAGGCTTCCCTGTGTTCTGCCTTAATGGTTGGACTGTCAATCTAAAGACCAGGAATGAAACCTTGGCCCTATTGAAATCATTAGCAAACCTTCTGTTGGGTGTTCTAATGCGCTCACAGGGCACATAATAAGCAAGGACTCTTATGGAATACTCTGTTCTTACAAAGCCTGATAGTACATGTGCAAATGAATCTGATACTGACACAAGATAGGCACTGTAATAAAGGGGTTATAAATTATAATATTACTGTGGACTGAAGTAGAGAACAAGACTGAGGTATTTTGAGGAACTGCAGATCTATGCAAAGTTTAAATGAAATGCGGCAAGTTGAAGAGGAGGTGCAGAATCAGAAGCAAAAGGCAGAATCCATTCAGGCTTGCCTGGCAGAATATGTCAGTAAAAAATAGCATGAGCAAACAGTAGCTAAATTGGTAAAAAGGTGATGGGTATATTGAGAGTAAAATAGCACTAGAGAAAAATTGGACCCTTCTGTAAAGGAAACAAATGGATATTGATGACTGCAATGGCACTAAAATAAAATCTAAAAAGTAATTAAAACTTCGAAGTACAGCATGTGATAAAATTAAGTAAAGGCATTGAAGATGTGAAAATAAACACGTCATCCATTCATGGTCATAGTGGGTTTTAGAAGAACGTGATGCAGTTACAGCAGTGCTGTCATTTTTGGTAAATGTTAGAGAGTGGGTGTGGAAGGGTTGGTTGTTGATCCCTACGACATGAAGAGGGTAATACTTGTCAGTAATGATCCTGTCACCCAAAACTTGACTTTGAAAAATGTTGGAACTGATGTTAAAGAAAATATTTGAACTTAATAAACGTTACAGGAACCTCCAGATAACGTTATAATACATATTTCTCAGCTAACAGCTCCTTCTAAATAACTTATGAAAATGTCATGGATGAAAGAAACTCTTGCTATAAAAATGAAACTTGAAGTTTAAAAGAATGCTAAAGCTGAAAACTGCATGTGTTAAAGTTGGAAAAAGTTATAATTAAATTTTTACCTCCACCGTATGGGACACACAGTATTCAATGTGCAGCTGTTTTTTCTTTCTGTTAAGTGTATGGCTTCAGGTCTTTCTCACTGTACACTGTTCTGAAGACAAAATTTGTTCTTTTGTTAGAGGTTTTTATGGTATTGATCATGGTCATATTAAATTCCAAAATCACCTCTCTGGTGAAGAGGTGGGAAACTGAGGCATTGCTGTAGGGAGTTTGAGAGGCCTGTTTATGATGTATGTAGGTTAAATTTTCTGAAACATACAGCTTCTGAAAACACCTTCAAAACACATCTCATCAAATTCAAAAGTAGTTGCAGCTGTGGACATGCAGCATTTCTTGCATTTTAAATCCCATGATTTAAAAGTCAGGAAATGAAGGATGCATTAAATTGGTAAATTTTGAAAAATAATTTTTGTGGAATACTGTGGCAAGTACAGGGGTAGACTCCAGTTCTGCCTGAGCAGCATACAGCTACCTTAATGGTGAGAACATCTTCTGCATCATTCACTACCTCTACAATAAGTGAAGCATTTGGTCCGACCGCAGACAACAACCCCTTCACTGCATCGCTGTTGCCTTACCCCTAGAGCAGGCCCATCCACTGCTGTGAGGACAAAAGTACGACCATGTATTTAAAGACTGGTACAATTATATCTCTTTAACGTTGCGAAGGCAAACTTAACTCCAGCAGTTCTTAACTTCTGCAATGGTACTGTTTCTTAAACCTGGGGAGGAGCTAGGTATTTGGCTTTGTTTTGCCTTACAGGAATATGTTGACAGCCACTGAGTCACTGCTGACGTCTGCACCTTTAGCTGCACTGCAGATAGTTGGGATCTAATTTGAAGGGAGTCAGTCAGGAACAGCAGTGTTGAGTTGTCACCCTCTATAAGAACCAGTCAGTGCATGGGGCGAGATGTGCTTCCATGCTGGGTCTGTCTCCTCCATCCCCAAAGATGATCAGAGGACTCTACTGTTTGTTCTTTCCCACAGACCTTGGCAGGAGAAGGGAACAGACAGCTCTGACAGCTAGTGTGGGTCTCACTGGGTTGTCCCAGTAATTTGCCCAGGGATATTTATAGCTGTCTGTCCAGCCCACTCATCTTTGGTGTATCTAGTCCTTGATCCCAGTGCCTATACGTAGTATGATGCAATGGTCAAAGTAAGTTCTGAGTATGCCCAGGTCCCTTGTTACCCGTACCCAGCGATCACAGCCTCCTCTGCTTTTTTTTAACCCATTCTCTCTCTTTCTTTGTCCAGCAAATTCAAGGCTGCCTTTGTCCAACAAATCTGAGGTGTACAGCACCTTATAACTCCTCTGATGAATTCTTGCTGTGCTGTTTACACACTCCCATTTCTTCCTCATGGTCTGGTGACATTCAGGTGCTCTCTCTTGGTAAGGGTGCATAGCTCGCCTTTCCCAAATGCCCCATGTCACCCTGGCAAATTAAAATTCTCTGCCCCAAAGCATGGTATTCAGGAGGTATTTTTAAGTGTTTTATGTAAGAACATAAACGATGTATTTTTCTGTGACCTCATTCTAAGACATAGCTGAACTGCTTCTGCTGAATTTTCCAGAGAATTTCAGCCTTAGGCGTACATATGGCCTGGAAAATTTCAGCCTAAGTACTTGAAGTTTGGCGAAGTTTATGTGCACCTGAAAGTAGTCTAAATAATGGAAAGGGTCAGACTGTTTTAGCTGTGTAGCTACCTACATTGTTTATAATTATATTTAAGTATTGGATGCGGAACAGAAAATATTACACTCAGTTAAAATCTGATTTGAGTGAATGTTACTGGAGTTGAGACTTGGAAGTAATAGCCTGAAACAGAAGATGGTGGCAATGAACAGTGTCGTTGGGCTTCATGAGAACCTTGTGATGGGAACTCAAGACTTGCTTTGAACAAGGATTCATATTTGAGAAGGTGAATATGACAGGTGATGCACAGAGTGAAGATTAAACCGCAGAAATAAACATAGATAAAGTATCTTGGTTGATAGGAGGAAATTTAAATTGTCCCCTGGGACCCTGTAAAAAGGAATCTGTAGTTCATCTGCTCAACCTTTGTACTTGTCTTTGTTTTTAGTTCAAAGTGTGGTGAGAGGGCATGATGGCCTAAAAATAAATAAATAAATATATGTCTTGTTATGGGTCACATGGCTTGAAGTGGTTGGGGAACCGTTGATTTTGAAAAGTATGAAATATAAATAGTAAATTACCCGGGGACATTCAGCGGTGAAAAATAGAAACTTCTAATCTGGCCACAAAGAAGCCAGATAATAAAGGGAAAATTGCTGAGTAATACCCAAAATTAGAAGTCAATGTGCAAATTGCTGTGGTGGCAAAAAAGGGCAGTCCTCTTGTGAAGTGAATGGAGGTTTCGTGTGAGGAGGAGGTTACAGTTTCCACCTCCTCAGGTGTAGTGTGTCCACATTTGGAACACTTCACATACATATATATACACACACACACAAACAAGCACACACAGACATGTAGAAGTTTAAGCGGAGACTGCTTTGGAGAGCATGTGCTTTGTGTGTATAGGGGAAAAAAAAAGCCACGTGTGTTAGTAGTGCAAACAGCAATAATGAGAGGAAACCGGGGTGGGAGGGGGGAATGTAATTTATTGTCATACTGTCTATGACATCAGAACGTAATAGCCAGAAAGGACTTGGTAGAAGCTGTTACATAGGGGACTTTTAATGAAACCGGTCAACAGTGCACTGTGGCAAAACCCACACAGAATGTGCTGTGGGAAGGAGTCCTGATCCTGGTGGAGAGGTGGGCTGGCTGGATGAATTAATAGGCCCTTTTCCTTGGGAGAAGGGAGGGGAGGGATCTGTCTCTTTCCTGAAGACAAGATTGTGATAGGCTTTTTAAGAGGTTTTTTTTTACCCTTTCTTCCACGAATAGACCCGGCACTCAGGAATTAAAAAATGGATGTCGTATTAACAATACAGTGCTGCGCTTGACAAAGTATGGTATTTTTTCTGGTTCAGTTAGTTCTCAGTAATAAAACATGAGAGTAATACCACACAATGGTTGACACCTGTCCCGAAACTGTTACAGTGCTTGGTAAGTGCTGCCAAAAAGTCTAAAAATAAAACGTCCCTCCCTTGCCTCCCCTCCCTTTCCACCAGTGATTGCAGTTTGGGTTTTCTGAGGTCTGTTAAGGAAGCAAATAAACTTTCATGTTAAATGTAGTGTGACTTGCCTTTTGATCTGGAAACGCATTAATGCACAGGGTAGCAATAGGAAAGCGCTGAAATACAGCGTTCTGTGTGCGTTGCGCTTCTTGGAAAATTTCTTTCCGTTCCCTTTTTTTCAAGGTAACAAAACCAGACATTTTCTCAAGGTTAAACGGCTTGTGCACTACTTGGTTTTATTTATTTTCAAAGGTTGAAGTCGGAGATGCTAATCAGTTTACAACAGTATACTGAATTATTTCTTATATTGAAAGATATTGGGCAGTTCTTCTGCTTTTTCTGTAGGCAAGAGACAATCTTGGATGCAAAATTATTAACTACTTTTTAAATGCAATGGAAGCCCCAAACTCACCATTCAAAAACTCATCTAATTAATTTGAGAACCAGAGTATGGTACTTTGCCTGTTAGTGTGTCAAGTCAATACTTCATGTATAAAGCATTGAGAAAACACATGTATAGTGTGCCTGTCATAAGCATGACTGCTGACCTTTTTCTTTCCATATTTTAAAGAATTTCTTTGTTTGTGTTTAATAACAGGGCAGTCCAATGGATCCAATGGTCATGAAGAGGCCTCAGTTGTACGGCATGGGCAATAACCCTCACTCTCAGACGCAGCAGAGCAGCCCCTACCCTGGGCAATCCTACGGCCCTCCCGGCCCCCAGCGCTATCCCGTGGGAATGCAGGGCCGAGCCCCGGCAGCCATGGCAGGGAT